>NC_044309.1:135694390-135864440 GCF_007474595.2 Lynx canadensis | reverse complement strand
TGCCTTGGCTTCCTCCCTGCCCCGCTCCTTTCCCCCCACTGTCCCCCTCCTCCTCTTCCCTGCATCTGTCCCGCACCACTGCCTGTCTCCCCACATGGCCAGATGCTGGCAGGGGTGGGGGTAGAGACCTCGGCTCTGGGCCGGCCCCAGGCCAGGGACCCGGGGTGGCGGAGGGGGAGGTAAGCAGCAGGAGAAGTGTTTCCTGCACCTGTAGTGAGCCTGAGGGAGGCCGCTCCAGGCCCAGGTGGAGGCGAGGCAGAAGCCAGGTTCAAGACTGGGCCATAGGGTGCCCACGAGCTGCGGGTGCCCCGCCCACCATCCATCCCGCAGACCCATGGGTGCAACTTGCGCACCGACAGGGCCACCCGGGCGCCCCTGGGTTGGTTTTAAAGCAGAGATTACAGTGTCTTCCTCAGTTTTAGGGGAGAGAGGCCATAACGCAGTAGTTAGGCTGCTGGGCTCTGGAGCCTGACGGGCTCCATGAGCTCTGTGACCTTGGGGAAGCCGGGGAGCCCCCGAGCCCCCATCTCCTCGTATGTAAGATGGACGTAATAACAGATTTCCTTGTGTATAAACGAGGCACAAGAAGAGAATCTACCTCTTAAGGTTGTTTGTTGGGAGGACCAACACATACCTGAAGGCTCCTCCTACAGTGTCCAGCAGACATGTGGCCTGTGAATTAACAAACATTGACTGACTTCCACATTGCTCTGTTTAGGACACGATTCTAGGAACCGAAGCCAGGCAGGGAATTCTCCTCTGCCCCCGAGAATGGAGAGATCAGTGAGATACAACCCGGTCCTGTAGGAAGGGCAGGGCGGGGAGACGAGGGAGTGTGCGAGGCGAGGCGGTCGCCATGTGCTGGACAAGAGCCTGGCCCCGCAGTCTAGACAGCACCTTCTTTCTGCAAGGGTAGAATTTCTAGGAAACTGAAGGAAAAGAACCCAGCCCATCACAGAGTTAATGCTACGTTCGCATCGCAAGGCTTACCGCTGTCGAGTATCCCGACAGGATTTGGGACAGAAAGAAATCCAGTGCCCAAATCGAAAGACGTGGACGCGCCATTAACGGAAGTCTTCCGGTTTGTCATTGTTTCAGACGCTCCGAGGAACGGGCCAGAAGGGGCTCCATCGCAGACTCCGGTTCTTTCGAAGAGTAACTTGGACGGCTACTTTGTAACCGCTGAAGAGTGCGTGAAGCGCTTCCCCCAGAGACTGAAGGAAGTCTTCCGGGTAAATTATGACCTATCTACTGCTTGGCTTATCTGGACACCCCCCACCCCACCTTGCTCCCAGCCATCCAGCCCCACCGGCTGGGACTCCTGGAGCCCCGGCATGCCCTGCGCTTCACGGGACCCAGCGCCCCTCGCCGTAGACTCAGGTTCACCCCTTCTCCCCTTCCTGGGGAGGGGCGCTCGGGCTTAACTCTGCAATCCCCTCCCAGCCCTGAGGTCCTCCCCTGCTCCCGCTTTGCCGGGTCTGCCTTCTGCCTCTCGAAGACTTTGGAGAAATGTGGAAGGAGAGGGGCGGGTCAGGGGGTTAACGAGGAATTCGGGATGCGCATTCGTCCATCCTATCCACGCCACCCATTCACTCGGCAGACAAGTAGCACGCACTCACGATCTGCTGGAATTTCTGCTAAAGGCTGGAGATGAAAGAGGGGGCCCCAGTCCAGTCTAAGACACAGATGGAAACAGATAGTTCAGACACATGGGGTTGCCTGTTGTAGAAGGAACGATAGCATGCCATGGGGGCACAGGGAAAAGACCGCACTAAGGAGGACTTCCTGGAGGAGGTGGCCCCTGAACCGAATCTTAAACCCCCAGCAAGTGCTGGCCAGAAAAAGGAAGGAGCAAACAATAGGGGAGGGAGCTTGCCCCAGGCAGGTGGTGGACAGGTCATGGTCATGGGCTTTAGGGAAAAGCTCACAGATTGCTAGGGTGGGTTGCATGTGGAAGCCGTAATGGGTAGGACGGGAGAAACAGCAGCCATTTAAACACAGAGGCAGGCAGAGAATGACCTAAGCTGTTTCTGCGTTGAGAAGTAAAGGAGCAGTTAAAGAGGGAAGGTCAATTTAATAAGCCGGCTGTAGTAGCTGCAAGGCAGGGTGGAGGCCCCAGGGTGTGCAGGAACAGGTAGGCGAGAGGGTGAGGGGGTGAGAGGGCAGGAGGGGAAGCAGAGGGTCACTGGGAGCAAGCGTTCCCTGCTTGTCACCAGGGTGGCCCGGAGGGGTTCGCGGCCAGCACCCCTCTGCCGTCTTCACCCAGGGGGCCAACTCACCCATTCCGTCGCAAGCCAGCCTCCTTTCTGTGGACTCTGCCTCCACCCCTCTGCTCACCTTTCCCAGCGAGGGGGCGTAGGGGGAGCCAGGCTCTGTGCTGGCACCCCTGTTCGCCTATCTTTGGAACCCGTGCAGCTTGGTTACGGTGCACACACGTGCCATATTTCCTAATGATCTTTGTTTTAAACGATTACATAATGGACTGAGTCAATGAACATTCACTGCCACCCGCTCTATCCTGCCAAGAATTTGTAATCTAGGGTTGAGACAAAGAAGTGAATCTCTAATTGCCAGGGTTTACATGATCCGTACTAGGACGCAGGTTAGTTCTGGGATCACTGGGGATTTGCTTGTCGTCCTCACAGGTGTATAGTAATGAGACCGAGTGTGTGCCTTGCTTGTGAGCGGGAAGGGACAGTCACCTTACTTATTTTATTGAGTTCCTATTCGCGAGAAATTCCCGAGCATCTCTCCTCATCAATAATGGAAACCCCACCTTGGGTTAGCCTCAAATACTATTACAGCCGCTGCTGTTGTTTGCCTGGCAATTTTGTAGCCACGCGAGGTCGTCTCAGCACTCAGCTCAGGTTTACAGACAACAACAAAGCCAGGTGAGTTAGTTGTGCCCCCACGGCTCAGGTCCAAGACCATGAAGAATTGAGGAAATAATTCATCATGACCCAATAAGAGACATCTTTTCTCCCCGACTGTGGTGAGGAAGGCAGGCACAGACACCCCCGGGTGATGCAGGGGCGTGACCTGAGGACGGGTTCTCCTTCGGCCAAGGGCTCCCCCTCCAGACACCGTCTCTGCAGGGTCAGGCACGTGTCCCCGGGTTCAGGTATTTATTTCAAAGCAATCAGAATCTGGAACCAACCCCCCCCCCCCCCCCCAGAAATGGGATCATTCTCTACATACATTTCTGCAACTGTACTTTTCACCTCACTGTCTGTCCTCGACGTCTGACCTTGCGTGGTGATCTCAGCACGCACCCTGATCAGAGCGTCCTCTCCGTTCTTAGCCCCCGTCCTGCCCGCCCGGCCTGCGGGCCCCGGCTCCGCACTGGCCGTGCCCCCCTCTCCTCCTCCCTTCACACTCCAGCCCGTGTTCTTCCTCGCCTTCATGTCTTTGCACATTCTGTTCCTTTGCCCGGACTGCCAGTCCAAGCCCTTTGACCAGTCAACTCCTACCCAGGCTCTGGTCTTTCTTAAGCACTCGGGCCTTCCACACGCCTTCGGATATGCAGGGAGATCTGCCGCCGGCCCGTTCGCCTCCCGGTACAAGCGTGTGTGGACTTGTGATCCTAGGAGACCTTAGGGCTGAGTTGTTCCCAAATCATCCAGATAACTCAAACGGCCACCACGGTGCTTGACATGTAATCGGTGATCAATATGTATTTGCTGAGTGAACAAAAGACTTCACGTTACGTGTAGGCAGTGAACCGGACAGATTACATCTGTGGCCTCCTTTGTTTAAACCCTCACAGGACCCGCTCAGGTAGGCATTCGTGTTCCCATTTCACAGATGGAGAAACTGAAGGTCTGAGACGGGGAGGAACTTACCCAAAGCCACATGTCTCGCAGAGGTTGGAGCCAGGAATTGAAACATCTACTTGACTCCAATAAAAGTAGGAGTCTTCATTCTGGGAGGCCAAAGACCGAGATGAGGGGAATGACGAAGGTTTTTACATGTGTGAGGATTATAAACGTGGATTCCATGGCATCTGGACTGTCCCTGTCGTCCGGCAGTCCAGGCTGGCAGTGAGCACGGCCTTCACACCCGTCTTCCCGTCCCTGCCACACTGATTCGCTGTTACATTAGCAGACAGGCCTTTCTTCCCCACTAGACTGTGGGAACCTTGGTGTCGGGGACCACGTTGAGGCTAGCTTGTGTCTCTGTGCTGAGCAGAGTGCTCGGCCCACAGTAGGTGCTCAGGAAACACTTGTTGCCCTCTGCATACCCACCAGCTCCGTTCCGCAGGTGTTTACTATGCACTGCTCTGAGCTGGAGGTACAACAAGGGACAGACCTGAGCCCAGGCCACATGTTCACCTTCCAGAAAGGGGAAGGCACTGAACACACACATCACCAGCTCGTCAGCCGGTGACATGTTCTGTGAAGAAAACTAAGGCCGGGTGAGTGTCAGGGACCAGGGAGATGCCGTTGTACAGAGAGGGTCAGGAAATGCTCCCGGAGAGGTGACATTGGAGCAGACACACGGAAGGGTGCAGGTACTGTGGAGAATTCCCTGAGACGCCCGAGGCAGGCTCAGCGTGTGCTCGCAGGACAGCAAGGGGGCAGAGGAGAGGAATGGGGGCAGAGGGGTGGCCAAGAGGTGGCCCGCAGCCCCGAGCAAGTCCCCACCGGTGCTGCTGCTGGACAAGAGGCCACCAGGCGGTGGCACAGGAGCCTGCTGGATGGCGGTGGCCCTGGGAGGCACCTGGGAGGCAGGGCAGCATTTTCAGTGGGTCCCCATCTGTTCAGCCCAGTGACTGCGCATTATGAGGTGCTGAGTGAATGAATGACTGCGGGAAGGCAGATCTTTCCACAAAGTCCCAGAACGTCTTAATTAGGCCCTTGAGGTCTTTGTTGTAAACGACCTCTTACGGCAGATCCTGGGACAGGAAGGTATGAGTGCAGCGCCTCTGAAGTCACCACAGAAAGCCCCGGTGGGGGCCGCGTCGGGTACTGATGGAGACGAGGGGTGCTGGGGCCGCGTCGCCAACTTTCCGAGCCTGAGACAGAGGAAGTACAGACGGGGGAAGCACACGCACTGGCCCAGGCAGAGCCCGTTCAGAGCCCCAGCGCCGGGCACTTGCTGTGCGGCCTCAGGCGACAGCAATAGTGACAAACAACATGTCAGGGCACTTAGAAAACAGCATATTCACCCCTCACAACCACCCCAGGAGAGAGGGACTTCCGTAATCCCCATTTTATAGATGAGAAAATGGAAGCACGGCCGGGCTAAATATCTTGCCTACGGTTTCGCCAGTATTAACCGGCAGAGCTGAGGTTTGAAAGCGGGCAACCTGCCGGCGAGTGGCCCTCGGCGTGCCGCGTGGCCTCTAAGTCACAGGCTCCCTCCCAGCCTCCATCTGCTCATCCGCAAGATGGGGATCGTGGTGCCCTCGTGTGGCGTCACCGACGGAGCAGAGCACCCGTGCAAAGTCCCTCTGGCTCAGCAGACAGGGCCAGCCCGTCGGCACCGTCACCCAAAACCGGGTACTGGCCCCCGGATGGCCCCTCGAGGTGACATTCAGGACCGCACTTGTTTTCCTGTAGACAGAAGCTGCCACACATCATGAAGCTTCTATAGGAACATCGATCGAGGGCGAGATTTTTATCTGTCCCGAAGAGCTCCAGCATCCTCTTACCATAAAGGCGGAGAGGGGAAGGAAAGAGAAAAGCCTTTCTTGTCCCTTGCCCTGGCCTCCCCGCATTACAAGAGGGCACGGGAGAACGCGGTGCGTGGTTCCTTGGGAAAAGCATATGGTGGCAAGGATGTTCCTGGAGGAGGGAACTTGCCCACGGAGCCGTTGCGGGGACACCGCCCCGTCCTCGTTTTGGAGAGGAGCCCACCCGCGCGGGGTTGTGTGTTGTCGCGGGGGTTCAGAAGGAAGCGCTTTGACGCGTGCGTTTTGTTTTTAGGACCCCTACTCCGCCTTCTTTAAAATAGACACTGACAGGGATGGCATCATCCACATGCGCGATGTCCACAGACTGCTACGGCTCTTACTGTTCAATCTGAAAGACGACGAGTTTGAGCGTTTCCTGGGCCTTCTTGGCCTGAGACTCAGCGTCACGCTAAATTTTCGGGAATTTCGAAATCTGTGTGAGAAGACGTCTTTGAGAACAGATGACCCGCCTCAAAGACTCGTTAGGTAAGAGCGCACGCGGCTCAGCGCCTTTGCCCCCACGGGGTCCACTGCTCCCGCCAGGCCCACGGAGGAGGGGGAGGAACGGAATTGCCCCCCCCCCCCCGGGGAGCGATCGTTTCGTCTTTTGGGGGGCTCGAGAGAAACCACGCAAGGACTAGCCTTCAATGCCGAAAGCCTGAAAGATACCAGGTGCGGATTAGAAGGTACAACCCGATCTAGCCACCCGTGAGCGTGGGTTTCGCGTGTCACTGTGAATCATGCCAGCCTGCCTTCTAGGCACACACAACAACTACGTGCAGACACTTCTGTGTTTTTTCTTTTATAAAAAGCTGGGGTCGGATTTATGGGTGTTGCCCAGCCTTGCGAGACCTGTCGGCCCCCTGCCTGTGAGCTGTGCAAGCTAACGCTTGTCTAGAGAGCACGGGTCCAGGCACTAACATGTCAGCCCAGGCAATCACATGACTTGGGGAACCACGGAGCACCTTCTGGTAATTGATGGAAACCGAGTATCACGTCGGGCTTTTTTCTATGAGTATAAACACATACATACACGGGGCCCTTGAGTAGCCACAGAATGCTTCAACCCTGCAGCTTGACTTATATGTGGATTGGGGGGAGGGATAAATACAGTGTGATTATGTACATGTGTTTTCTCTTACGATTTTCTTCACACATCCTCTTCCCTCGCTTACTTTATAGTAAGAACACGGTGTATTACACATATAATGTTGAAAATATGGGTTAATCGGTCGTGTTACCAGTAGGGCTTCCAGTCAACAGTAGGCTACCACTAATTAATTTTGGGGGGAGTCAAAAGTTATATGGGGACTTTTGACTGTGGGGGGGTTGGCGCTCCCAACCCCTGCCTCGTTCAAGGGTCAAGTATACGTCTTTTACTTTCTATAAATCTGGGGTCAGCTGAGCCAACTGTTTGGGGAGCCACAAGGACGACGCCCCCGCCACCCCTTCCCAGGCAGTGTTCCACCCCCGACCTCCGTCTACTGCATGCCAGCCTCCCTCAGGTCGAGGAGGCGAGTCTGCGTGCCAGCTGGACCGTGATTCGTCTCCTCCATTTCTCTCAGTAAGCGCCTACGCCCCTTCAAGCAGGAACAACGATGCCAGTACATCCACCCCATTGAGATCTGTTGATGCCAACAGGCATGAATGAATTAGCCCTTCAGCCCCTCCTTGACCAATTATTATAAGTGGAATAGTACTATTTTTTCGAAACCCTCCCATCCACTATGATAATACAGAGATGTGCTCTCTGTACCGTAGTAACATTCACTAGGCTGTTTTGCCCTGGAGGTACCGGCGGCCCCACCCCTTCCCTTCCGCCAGGCTGGGGAGCTCCCTGGAGCTGAGAACTCCCAGAAGCCCCCATTACTGGGCCAGATTACGCGATACTTGGCTAGGCTGCAGAGGCCCTCTGATATCGCTCTTTAATATTTTTCTCTGAATTCGCTGGTTTTGTTTTGCCTGTACTTTAAGAAAAGCCGGCCAGAAAGAAAACAACTGTGGTCTCCTTCTAAGTGAAAGAAATGATCGCATAACACGTGAATTGGACACCTGCTTCCAATTGCTCAAGTTCTGAGGAGCTGTAATATGAGACTTGATTGCTTACCATTAAAACAATACAAAAATATCCTTCAGAAAGAATTTTCTGGAGAATGTGTGCAGAATGAACCTAGAAAATTTCAACCACAAAGCGCAATCTTCCCATTCAAATGACTCAGCCTTCTTATTTGTATTCATTCCTTCGCTCATCAAGTGTTTACTGAGGGTCTGCTCAGGACTAGATGTGGCCCCAGGACGAGGTGGTACAAAGACCGCCTTTGAGGGGCTCATGGGTGAATGTGGAACAGGTACAAAAATAAAGAGCTATAGTGAAACATAAGGATGTCTGAAGTGCCTCCGAGATGGGAACAGCTAAGCCTGCTTGAGGTGCACGGGAAAAGTGGGACATCTGAGTTGCATCTTGAGGTGTGAGTAGGAGTTTGTCAGGTGCAGGCTACCAGATGGTGGTTCGAGGCCAGAGAACGGCATTTACAACACCTCAGAGGTGGAAATGTCGAGCACATTCAGGAAACGGGGAGAGGATGTGTGTGCAGAAGTGGCATGCACCATGGGGGCATGGTGGGAGGAGAGCCCTGGAGAGGCAGGAGGGCCAGCTGAGAAGGGGCTGGAGAGCCAGGCTGAGGAGTCCATCCTTTACCAGCAGACAGGAGAGGGTTTTATATTGTGGAGGCAGAGGGCCGCATTGTGCTGCAGAAAGACCCTTCGGCAGTCGTAGAGCAGAGGATAGATGTAAAGGAGGACAGTCTCTGCAGTCCAGGGAGACCCAGCATGGCGTCCAAGGGTCTGGTGGAGAGACCTCAACCAAGGCACTGCCTTAGAAAGCCACTGCTTTAGAAGGCCTCCCATGGCCAGACCCCATGCCTCTGCTTCGAGAAGATGTATCCTTTAGTACTCTACAAGGAGGCCCTATCACTTGACTTGCCGGATGAAGGACCCAGGTGATGGGTGGTGGGCAGAGATGTGAACGCAGGGTGCCTGTTTGGAGGGACCCCTTTCTCTGCCTGGAGGCCTCACCCTCCTTCACCCGCCTATCACACCAGCCTCACTTTTAGCCACGGGCCACACCTAGACACCATCCCATTCTGGAAGCCATCCTGCCCTCTTGTTTGGGCCCCTCTACCTTCAGGGCCTTCCCTTTCCACCAGCATTATCAAACACAATACTTTTGGAAAATTTGAGGGCTCATAATTTTGTTGAAGAGAGGAAGACCACCTTGTTTGTTTCATAACTGCAAAACATTTTCATTTTTAGTTGTATAAATGCCAATTAGAACGATCAGTCCAATGGCCTGTTTCATTTCTCCATCATCTAGTCCCTTCCAATCTGTTCCCTTGTTTAAAACATACCTGCCTGTCCATTTATCTACTGACAACCCACAGCAAGTCCATTTTGGTTCACGTACATCATAAAAGATGAAACAACACTGTCACGTGCCCTTTTAGCAAAATTTGATGCTTCGGCCTCTTGCCACAAAATATTGTATGATCAGGTCCTTCATGTTGAATGGCTAGCTGAATCGAAAGGCCAAATTTCCCTTTCGTTCTTAGAAATACATCATTCGTTTGTCAAAAAATTTGGCTTTTATGATCAGTCTCATCATCATCTCTGGAATCCAGAGTCCTGTTCTGTCTGTGTGGATTCCTCTTCTGGTTCATCTGATCATTGGGAGATGTCTTCTTATCTCAATTTTCTTCCCTTTGCCATTTGAACATGAAATAATTCTGAATTTTTAACTATGTTCGATGAAAACTGACACAAGACTACAAAGATGGTGTTGCTGTGTTCTTTTCACCTTCTCTAAAGATGCTGTTATACTTTGGGCAGTGCAGTCAGAAAACTAGGGAGTGATTCATTTCAAGATCCTGTCATTGGCTAAGTAATTCCCTCATTTTCTGTTTTCTTCTTACTGCTTTAGTCTCTCTCTCTTTCTCTCTCTCTCTCTCTCTCTCTCTCTCTCTCTCTCTTTTAGCATAGTTGGAAATAATTAAAGAATAAATGATTGATCATTTCTTGGGATAATGAAATCGATCTAGTAAAATTGAAATCAAGATCACTAAGACCCCATGTATGTAAGACCCCATTGACCCCATCAATGGACCCAGGTGGTATTGCAAGATAGAATAAGTGTTATCTCATAAAGAAAATAAATAATTTTTTTTTCTTTGAAAGCCCTCTAAGAAAAACTGAGAGTCATGAATGCCAATTCTCTTCCACTTTCTGGATTATATAGAATTGTTATTTCTTTCTTAAATATTTGATATAATTCACCAAAGAACTGATCAGGTCCTGGAGTTTCCTTTGTTGGGAAGATTTTAACTATGAATCTCATTAATTTAATAGATCATTCAGGGTTTCTATTCCTTCTTGAATGAGTGTTTGGAGTTTGTGTTTTTTGGTCCATTTCATCTAAGTTGTTAAATTTATGAGAATAAAGTTCTTCAAAATATTCCTCCCTTACATTCTTTTAATATCTGGAGGGTCTTTAGTGCTATCCCTTTTATCATTTCTGATACTTGGTAGGTAATGTCTTCTCTTCTTTTTTCTTGATATGTTTCGCTAGAGATTTATCATTTGATTGATATTTTCAAAGAACCACCTTTTTGTTTCATTGAATTTGCTCTATTGTTTTCTGTGTAATAGAAACAAATTTCTGTTTATTGATTTCTCTTCTTTATTACTTACTACTTTCTTCTTGCTTTGAATATAGTTTACTCTTCTTTTTTATTCTCTTAAGTTTGGAAACTCAGATTTTTTATTTGAGTTCTTTCTTTTCTAACAGAGACCCTGAATGCTATCAGTTTCCTTGTAGGCACTGAGCTGGCTACATTCTGCAAACCTGGATCTATTACAGTTTTAAGTTTCATTTACTTAAGAATATTTTCTAATTTCCCTTGAGACTTTCTTTTGGATCCACAATTATTTATGTGTGGTTCTGTCAATTTTAAAATATGTCCATGGTTTCCAACTATCTTTCTGTTATTGATTTCTAGTTTAATTCTGTTGTGGTCAGAAAACATACTTTGTATGATTTTAATTCTTTTACATTTGCTCAGCTTTATTTTATGACCCTAGAGATGGTCTATGTTGGTGAGTATTCCATGGATACTTGATACGAATGTGTATTTGGCTGTCGCTGGGTGGAGTGTGCCGATGAGATCAAGTTAGTTGATAGTGTTCAGGTCTTCAGTGTTCTTGCTTATTTGTTTGTTCTATCACTTCCTAGAGAGGAGTGATGAAGTCCCCAACAATAGTTAAGCACTTGTCTATACCTCTTTCCAGTTCTATCCATTTGTGCTTCATGAATTTTGAAACCGAGAAAAATAGTGTGTTTATACTTGCCATTTCTGCTTCTCTTCCCTTATTTCTGAAGTTCTGTTTCTCTCTGTTATCATGTTCCTTACTCAGAGAAGCTTTCTTCAGCAGGTCTTTCAGAGCATGTCTACCGGAGACAGGTTGTCTTAGTTTTCCTTCACTGAGAAAATCTCTCTTGCTCCTTCATTCCTAACAGACATTTTTTCTGGGTATAGAATTCTGGGTTAACAGTTATTTTCACAGCACTTTAAAAATGTTACTCCATTGTTTTCAGGCCTTCATGGTTTGTGGTGAGAAGTCTGCAGGAATTCAAATGGTCTTGCCCCCTAGATGGCCTGTGTCATTTTCCTCAGGTTACTTTCAGGATGTTTTTCTTTATCTTTGGTTTTTATTAGTTTTAGTATGATGTGTTTGGGCATGATTTTCTTTGTTTATCATTCTTTGGGTTTACTGAACTTCTTGAATTTGTAAATTTATGTTCTTCATCGAGTTTGGGAAGGTTGCAGCTATTATTTCTTCATGTTTAAAAAAAATTTTTTTTGGTATCAATCTCTCCCTCCATCCACCCCTTGTGGTATCCCAATGACCTGAATGTAGACTTGTTGATTTTGTACCACTGGTCCCTGTATTAGTCCCTGAAGCTGTATTCTTCTCTTTTTTCCCCATTGATCAGATTGGATTAATTCTGTTCATCTGTCTTCAGGTTCACTGACTCACTCCTCTGTCGTCTGCATTCTGTCATCGAGCCAATCCAGTAAAAATTTTACTTCATTTGTATTTTTCGTTTCTAAAGTTTTCATTTGGTTCTTGTCTTCCTCCAGCCTTCTATCTCTTGGCTCATATTATCTGCCTTTCCATGTATTTTGAGGACATTTACTTTTACTTCATGTTTCTAATAGCTGCTTTAAAATATTATAATTTCAATATCTGGGTCATCTTGGAGTCTGTTGTCTTTTACCTTGAAAATTGTTGAGATTTTCCTGGTTCTCTGTATATTGAGTTATTTTGGATTGTATCATGGGCTTTTAAAGTATTATATTATGATACTCTGGCCCAGTTAAAATCCTCAGTTGTGTGTTGATTTGTGTTTTATTTATGTTTTAAGCAAACAGTCAATCCAGTTAGGTTCAGACTGCAAGTCCTAACCTGCCTTCTGTGGTTTCTATGTCAGTTGAGTTTCAAGGCCACTGCAGCACTATGAGGCCAGCCCATGTGCGCAGCCCCCCAGGTGGGGAGTTGTGGGGGGAGCAAGTCTTCAGTACACAGTAGTGAAGTTCTCAGAGCTTCTGTTGTGCTGCTTTGGATTAGTTTCACACAAGAGCACAGCAGAAGTGAATCTGGAACTTCCCGCACAGATTTAGGCATCCTGTTTTTCAGCCCTCTCGTATGATTTCTCCCCACACTTTCCAGCCCCCCAGAGAGTCCCCCCACCCACCTGTTTCCTCTTTTTTTTTTTTTTTTTTTTTTTTTTTTGGCCTTCTTGCTGGAAACCCTTAGGTTTGGGCCTATCTGCATGGTTATGTACTTCCTATGACTGGGCCTACCCCCAGTGCAACACAGTGAGAGGAAAACAATAATGTGGATATCTTCAGTGTTCCTTGAGCACAGAGTGTGTCTTCTGGTGAAAGGGAAGAGTTTTAGTTTTAGGCACTTACTTGGCCACTACTGTTGCTGGCTATGTCACAAAAGTGTAGGTGTGTAACTCAGAGTCTTTGGATCAGAACAGGGAGGGTGAAAAGAGACAAAGGGGGCATTATATCCCCCACATACTTTGTACTTCAGGGCTATCCTTTCTGGTTCTTTGGTCAGAAATACAGGCTTTCTTGTGGAGCTTTTTTGGCCCATGCCCGCTGCACAGTTCCAGAAGTAGGACTGTCCTTAAGCCTAAGCTGGGAATATGGGCGATAAAGAACCCATGAAACTCATATCGGTCATTCTTCAAGTTTTGATTTTCCTCTCCATCATCCTTCTTTTTTTTTTTTTTTTTAATGTTTACTTATTTTTGAGAGAGAGGCAGAGCGTGAGCAGGGGAGGGGCAGAGAGAGAGAGAGGCACAGAACCCAAAGCAAGCTCCAGGCTCCGAGGTGTCAGCACAGAGCTTGACAAGGGGCTTGAACCCACGAGCCGTGAGATCATGACCTGAGGCGAAGTCGGACGCTTCACCAACTGAGCCACCCAGGCACCCCTCCGTCATCTTTCTATTACTTACTTTTGGGTGTCCTCAGAATTACTTCTTGTATTCTGTCTAGAGCTTTTAGTTGTAATCAGTGGGGGAGAGAGGGTGCAGTGTGTGCCTTCTCCATCTTAGCTGGACAAGAGGGACAAGGACTCTTGCCCTGCCTGGAGTGCTGGTCCCTGTGATCACACAGCTGCCTCATCACCACTCATGCCTCAGAGAGCCGCTCCCTGGCCTTCTTAGCTGAAGCCTCCCCTCTCACCCATCACTCTTGGTCACATTCATATCCCAAGTTATCTGATTCATTCATTTTCCACATGTTGCTTTAAGTTCCCACAATCATGGTATGAGCTCCTTGAGGATGTGGGCTCTGTCCACATCGCTGGTCAGTGTGTCTACAGAACCCAGAGCAGCACAGAGTAAGAGGTCATATATGTTTGCATCGGACAGACTGGCTGATAACAAGGCTGGGTCTCCCTGACTATCAAGATCTAAAGAGTCAGGCAATAGAGGAAATCAGTAACTTTTGGAAAAGGCCATAGAAAAACCTTCTGATCTCTTGAGGAGACAAGTATATAAAATGGGACGGGGAGATATGGGTGGGAAAATCATAGGTGTCCCTGGCTTGAGCCTGGCTCACTGAGAAAACATTCAAGACTTGCAGCCTAGAAAAGAAATTGGGTTGGTGGAGGCCGTTCAGATATGTGTTTAGATAGCGAGATCAGTTTGGGTTCGCTGACTTTGCAGACACAGAACATGCCCCTCAGAATCTCTATCCTTTGGGGGGAGTTCAGGTGAGTCCTGTGGGTGCAGGTTGGATTTAGGAGGAACTTAAGGTGAAGACAGGGGAATAGGCATCATTATTAGGACCTACAGTCCTCTTAAGCAATAATTGTGAAAATGCAACCTAGTCCCCCCAGCCTTCCCAAACGTTTAGTGGTGAACTAGTGACAGAGGATTAGATTGGTTGGCCTTTGGATCCCTTTCCACCCTGGAAATTCCATGATTCTGTGAAGTCCAGTAGTCAGTTGGAGAGAGATGGAACAGAAAAGTAGGTGAGGAGATTACAGCCCCAGCGGTACAGATGTGTGGATAAATGGCAGGAAGGCGTGGTTGGGGACATGAGAAGGGATGGCCTCTCAGAAGAGTAAATAAACTTTGGGGTGGAAAGAGAGAGGAGTGGTCAAGGTTTGGGGGAGCCAGGTGGGGAGGGAAAACCACACTCACTGAAGGCACACGTTCACCCGGCCCCAGGATTGGTATTCCAACACGTGGTGTCACTTAAAGCGCAGCATGATGAAGGCAACCAGCGAGGGGAGAGATGGTTAATAGGGGCACATGGAACACACAAGTCAGCGAAGACCCCTGGATTCAGCAATATAGAAGTAATTGGTGAATTTAAAGACCGGGGTGGGTTCTTAATAAAGGGAGGTGTGCCCGCCATAGTTTACCATGTACCCCCATGAGCTGGCATTTTCCAGGAGGGAAAATGAAACTGGGAAAGCCCTCATTTGGTCTGGTTCAACAGTAGCAATGTAGGAGTTTGTGCTCGCCAAACTGTGGTCACAGTTTACGTAATTCGCCAAAGAAGAGCTGCTTAAAATAAGACGCTATGTGGCCCAGTATAGCCCAGTGTAGGTTTTGGGGGTAATCATGGATACCAATGCACCTGGTGACTCATGGGCTCTGGGCACGGTCAGTCATCAAGGAACTTGAGGAGCGGTCCAGGACAGCTGTCCGGGGGCAGCAGAGCGTGTTGGAAGGGATTTGAAGAAGCCACATGAAGAACACTGATTGCTGCTTGCTTTGTTGATTCGGGTTGCCGTGACCTGGCTTGCCGTCTGCTTCTGAAATGCGTGCCAGGGTGGAACTTCCAGGAGAGCCTTGTCTGGTGGGCGGGAGCCGCAGGCTCCACTTTTCCAGCCTTCACACCGAGCCCGGCGCTCCAGCCACACACTGGGCAATGCTGCGTTTGTTGAACGGAAACAGAAATGCTAAGTGGAAAGAGGACCCCCAGTGCGTAAAAACCAGAGGTGTCCCTCACCTCTGTGAAGTGTAATATTTCAGGGATCTTTTCCTACGAAGAGTGAACTTACAGGGGCAGCAAACCTGTAGCTTCGGATAAAAACCAAATGGTCACGAGAAAGGCTAGCCATGGCATCAGAGACCCGAGTCTGAATGGTTTCCAGGTCCTGGCTGTGTCATTGGACAGGTTGGTTAATTTCCCGAAAACACAGCTTCCTCTTTCGCAGAGTGGGATGGTAATGCCGGCATGGCTGGGAAAACTCCAGATTCCATGTGTCACTTGACTGGCTGTGCTCAGCACCCGCTGGTCACTGACCTCGTGGTGGCCATCAAGCACCTGAGAAACCCACACAGTGCTGCCGACCTGAGTGTCACATACAGAGGGTCACGTTCAAAGCGGCCCTTCTAGGGGGATTGTGTAAGCCTTTGACCTCCATTGTTTGCAACACACAAATCCCTGCATTTTCTCGACTGGCAGCATACTGGTTGACCTTAGACTTTTTTTCTTATATGCGGTTCATTTGCAGAAGCGTAAATAATACTTCTTTAAAGGGGCTCTGTGGGGCTTGCTTGCTGTCCATCCCCCACACTGGTCTTCTGGGGACCCTTCATGAGAAATTTATATTGGGGTCTCTATGGGCCTCGGTCCGGTGGCAAGATGCGCTTAGCACCCAACATGCCTGGGAGTAAGCGCAGGTTCCAGGTGGGGGTCTCAGATGTGGTCCCATTTCAGGAAACTGTCGGGTGACGTGGATATGGTCAGTTTTGCTGGGGGAATGTGCTGAGCGCCCTGATATCTGCAGGGAAAATATTTCAGATGCAGATCTGGATGTGGAAAACAGCTCAAGTTGCCAGAAAGGGAGGGATAGGTGCTCCGAGGAGCAGAGCAATTACAGAAACAGAAGTGGGGAAGGGTTTTACAGATTTTATCTGCCCCCGTCCTTCGAGTGGAGGAATCCAGGGCTTAGCCACGGTGTTAAGCGTGGGGCATTTTTTTAAAGTGTCTTTGGCGTCCATCATCCTAGGAGGAAATAAACAGAATTTTGATCATTTTGCATACTTGAGCCCAACCTTTGAACAGTAGCTGGGACCGAGAAAGCGATGCCCCCCACCACCCCCGCCCCGTGTTCTTGAACCGTTTGTTAGTCTGCATCATTATTCCAATTCGCCAATTCAGAAATAGAAGTTTGTGGTTGTTTTCTTCCGAAGAGGCTTCACTGTTCTATGGTGCTTTTCCCCTTCTGAGAAGAAATGAGCCCTGTTTGTTTTGCGAGCGGCAGAGAAAGTTGAACAGCATTTATCTGAAAATAAACAAGGACTTATAAAATTTAAGAAGACTTCCCTAACACACAGCTGGGGAAATAAGACTGTATTTTGAGAATTAAGTTAGACCAGATGTGAAATAACAGACTTTAACGGTATCTTTGAAACAAACGGGGATGGGGAACCCCTTGGGAGATTAATGAGTCCATTAAATTTAAACACAGTTATTTATTTATTTATTTATTTATTTATTTATTTATTTATTTATTTATTTATTTATTTTTCTTTTAAGACCAAAACAGAAGGTCGCAGATTCAGAACTAGCTTGTGAGCAGGCTCATCAGTATCTTGCTACCAAAGCAAAAACCAGATGGTCAGACTTATCTAAGGTAAGAAAACGATTATTTCCTTAAAAGGAAAGGAAATCTATTTCGGTGTTCTCAGATCATTGGGATAATCAAGCTGTTTAGATCCCGTCGCTGAGATGGGAAAACAATGTTCTATACCCAACTGGTGATTCCTTTTATTCCTAAAATACTTTTTCAGCATAAATTCTCCCATCCGAGGTCAACTGATGTTTAGAAAAAGGAGTATTTGTAGGAGTTATGTGGACAGAAATTCCTAGATGTATCTAAGGTTTGATATCAATTAAAAATTTTAAAGAAAAAAAAAAGAACCCTGTCATATTATTTTTACCCCATTCAAAACCTGCATTTCTGGGTAGGTGGGATTTCTTCCTGTCTTCCAAAAAGATAGAAAGCACATTGTGAAGGTGAATGCTGTAGATGGGCAATCGTGTAAACCAATTTGGTGTTGAGATGGGCGCATAATTGAATGACAGTTGTACCCACAGGACAGTAGAACTGAGCCTTCAGGACTGAGTTCATCCACAAGTGGGTGATCATTTCGTAACGCAACAAGGACACAACACCTTCACCTTAGGGAATGTCTTTAAAACTGCACTGTGGAAGAATTTTCTTTTTTTTTTTTCTAAGTTTATTTACTTTGAGAGAGAAAGAGAGCACGAGTAGGGGAGGGTCAGAGAAAGCAAGAATCCTAAGCAGGTCCCGCACTGTCAGCGCAGAGCCCGACGTGGGGCTCTCGATTGATCTCACGAACCGCGAGATCATGACCTGAGACGAAATCGAGTCGGACGCTTAACCGACTGAGCTAAGCAGACGCTCCCAGAAGGATTTTCACATTATTGTGAAGGACGCCTCCACTTTGTTTCATCTGGTCATTTTCTTCCAATGTTTGCCTCTCTTGGCCTGTGTCCGATGTGAAGTTCTGTCTTGTCAGTCCTGTGCCGCCCCTGGGCTGCCTCTCCCCAGTCTCCTGCCGTCAGAGTTGACTGTGCGGCTCAGCGTGGCAAATCGCACGGAGTCCTCCCGCTCCCATGGGTAGGGCTGGCCTTCCCGAGCAGACCTGCGGGAGTGCGGGGCCAGCCCTGGGCTGTACTCTGCGACCACATGGGCATGGCAGCCGGGAGAGGGCCGAACTCACTGTGTGACATCATCCTCCACACCCTGCACCCCAGCTTCTCTGGGCCTGCCTCTCCCCTCCTCCCTGCTATTTCTGTCCACTCTTCCTCCTGCCCCTATAATGCCCCCCCTGCTGATGCTGCCCTCCGTGGACCCAGGGGCTCCCACGGCCCCTTCCGGGCCCTTCCTGGATTCATCCTACCCTGCTCTGATGAATGTTGCGCAGCACACCTCCGGGGTACGTGGGTTTGTGCTGGGGGTTCAGTGGTAACGAAGGCCCATCTTCTTCCAGCCTTCGGAGCTCACAGACCAGGAGAGGTGGCGGTTAAGAAACAAAGGCAGCTTATTAACAAAGCAGGTGGGCACTGTGGGGAAAATGAACAGGCTGCCGGAGGCCTTTGTTTCTGCCTTGTTGCATCAGTACTTCCTGGAATGCTTCCTCCCCTGGCCTTACCACGGCTCTGTCGGGCCTCCTCCACTCCCTGTCTGGACCTGCCCCCTCTCGGGCTCGGTGACCCTCTCTGTCTGTGTTCACTCCCTTGAGCTCGTCCTCTGCACTTACCTCTCCATACTTTGTTTTTGTTTTTGTTTTTATTTAGAGAGAGGGAGAGTGGGGCGGGGGGAGAGAGAGAGGGGAGAGAGAATCCCAAGCAGGCTCCATGCTGCCAGCACAGAACCCGATGTGGGGCTCGAACTCACAAAACTGTGAGATCATGACCTGAGCTCAACCGACTGAGCCCCCCAGGCGCCCCTCCTCTCCACACCGATTCCCGTGGCCTCTCATAACCATCTTTATCCCTGATGTTCTGCAGAACCCCAAGTGAGTTTAGGGGAGGGGTGGGGACCCTGGAGTGCTCTGCTGCTAAGCCAGCAGCCTCGGGTCCATCCCTTCTAGAAGGGAGCCTGGTGGAAGTGTGGGAGGGGAAGAAGACTTGGAGGCTCACGGAGGAAGAGGAATCAGCCGGGGCATGTGGAGCCACTTTGTAGGGGGTCAAGCGTCACTTCGTGCCGGGCCTCACACCTCTCTCAGCCCCCCGCGGGACTGCGTGCCCCTGTGTGTTTTATTAGTATTCGATCGGACATTTCTCCCACTCTCTCAATTTATCTTGAAAAAAGCTCTAAAGCTTTTTGGGATTCGTTCTGAATCCCAAACCTGCAGAAAGTAGGGTGACGCATAGATAAGACGCATTAATGACGGACGCCTGGTGACGAGGCGGGTGTTCTCCTACCATCCAGCACAGCCTTGCTCTTCCCTTCCGGGTCGTGGCAGACACGTGGCATTTGGCTCCTCTCTGGGCACTTCTGTGGGTTCGCCAAAAAGACCCGCGAATGTCGGAAAGGATGTGGTCCCCAGTAGAACTGCATTTGGAACTTGAACAAGTCAGGTACTGCGTCCTCTAGCTGTCCTCAGCGAGGGTCCCTGGCTGGCCACTCAGCCGGGCTCGGCCAAGGACACCACCAGCCGATCTCTTGGACGCACCCGCAATCGGCCTATTCTGGGCAGCTTAACAGGCTCACTTCCGTTTAAGTATGTTTGGAAAATAAGTTCATCGATTTCTTCAGCAAACATTATTATGAATTAACTATGGACTGTTGCAAGATATTAAAGACACAGCGACCAAAAAAAAAAAAAAAAAAAAAAGACACGGTCTCTGATCCCAAGAGACTTGTGGTGTAAGCACCAATAAGAGTGCTAAAGAATTGTATTATAATTGAAGTAGCTTTTTTTAAAGCTCATTTTTCAAGTTGTGACTCTACAGTGCAATGTAATAGCAATACATATTATATATATTATATATATATAACGTGTGTATTTGTATGTGTATAATATGCACGAATGCATATAGTGTATGTAGTAATAACGTACAATAATAATACACATGCATAGCTTAGGTACGTTTAAGGTAGTCACCGCGTATCCCAAGTTGTATCCCACCACGTAACCCGCCATCCAGATGAAGGAGGAGAACACTCTCAATGTCTTAGCGCCACACACACTTTGCATCAAGGGCCAGGCAGTGACCGGCCTTGGCTTTGTGAGGCAGGGGCTTCAGACACAGCCGCTCAGCTCTACCGTGTGGCCCTCAGTGCTGTCAGACTCCGCTTCCTCCTCCCTAGTGGATGCGTAACAGCGTGTCATTCTAGTTTTAGGGAGCGTGTGTTGGTTACTCGTGAGCGGTGAGTATCTTTTTGTTTATTCCTGAGGCAGGTTTCCTTTCTCCGTGAAGGGCCTGCTCGTTGGTTTTCTCACTGGGCTCTCTGGTGATTTCTCGTTGGTCGATAGGAACTCGTACCACGGTTTGGCTGCTAGTCTTTTGTCGATGATACGTGGTGCGAGTCACTAATCCCAGTTTGTGTTCTGCGTTTGCACCCTTTTCATATGATATCTTTTGGTAAATATAAGTTCGTTAAAAAATTTTTTTTAAATGTTTATTCGCTTTTAAGAGACAGAGACCAGGGAGTAAGCAGGGGAGGGGCAGAGAGAGAAGGAGACACAGAATCTGGATCCGAGCTATCAGCACAGAGCCCGACGTGGGGGTCGAGCCCACAAACCGTGAGATCGTGACCCGAGCCGAAGTCCAACACCCGACTGCCTGAACCGTCCAGGCGCCCCGGGTTCTTCTTGTCGATAGAGTCAAATGCGAAATGTGTTAACATTTCCTGTAGGTCTCGCCCAAGAATCTGTGTTTCATCTGAAGTCATGAAGACCTTTCAGCAGCTCTCCA
Organism: Lynx canadensis; assembly: GCF_007474595.2. Classification (NCBI taxonomy): domain Eukaryota; kingdom Metazoa; phylum Chordata; class Mammalia; order Carnivora; family Felidae; genus Lynx; species Lynx canadensis. Next base: position 135,843,722 of record NC_044309.1, on the reverse strand, counting down.
GTGAAGCCTTTCCCATCCTGGTCTTGAAATCCACACCACGTGTCACCTATGTGTTGGGAGGCAGGGGTTCACTCCCACTCTTCCATATGGAGACCCGGTTGTCTAGCCCCCGTAAAGCCCATCCTTCTCCCCCTGATGTATGGCATCACCGCTGTCCTGCCTCGAGGCCTGCGGGTGTCTCTGGGCTCCTCACTCTGTTCCCCGGGTCAGTTTGTCTGTCTTGGCACCTTTACCACATCACTGTAATCACAGTAACTCGGTAATACGTCTTGATCAGCTGGTAGGCAAGTCCCTCCTCCTGTCCTTTGAGAGTTTATGAATCAGTTTGTCAGGTTCCACAAGGCAACAAAGCGTTTGGAGAGAAATCCCATCTTTACAATTTTGAGTCTTCCCCGTTCACGAGCATGGTGCGTCTCCATTTATTCTGATATTTTTAAATATCTTTCGATAAATTTTTAGACTTTTCTGTGTAGCGGTCTTACGATCATTCGTAAGGTTTATGTCCTGGCATGGGGCACCTGTGTGGCTCAGTCAGTTGAGTGTCTGACTTTGGCTTGGGTCAAGATCTCACAGTTTGTGAGTTTAAGCCTGTCAGCATAGAGCGCACTTGGGATTCTCTCTCTCCTTCTCTCTGTCCCTCCCCCACTTGTCCTCTCCCTCCCTCTCTCTCTCTCTTTCTCAAAATAAATAAATAAACTTAGAAAAAGGTTTATTCCTAAGACTTTCTATTTTTGATGCTATTATAAATATTTTTTAAAATTTGTTCTCTGTGCCTGATATGTAAGAACATGAATGATCTTGCCTATTGACCTGAAATCCAGATCTCTTGCCAAATTCTCTTAGCATAGCAATTCATTTGTGGATCTTTCCTATGTCTCCAGCCACGTTGTCTGTGAATAACGACAGGTGTATTTCTTCCTGTCCTGTTTTCTACCTTTTATTCCTTTTTCTTGCTTGACTACCCTGGCTGATACCGCCAGTATGACGTGGAAAAGAGGGCAGCGGAGACCTTGCCTCTTCCTGATCTTAAAGGGAATGTCTCCGCCTTCACCATGGATTGTGATGCTTGCAGAGGACTTTCTAGACGTGCCCCTGCATCTACCTCACGGTGTTGTGAGGGAGAGGGTCAGAGGAGCTATTACTTCCAAACAGTTTAAGTCAGTGCCAAGTGCCACACATTACCTGCTAGTCTGTGGCCCTCTTAACAGGCCGAAAATTCCCCAGATACCTTTTGCATCCCTCGGGGACATTAAAAAGGTACCGTATTGGGGCACCTGGGTGGCTCGGCGGGTTAAGCGTGCGGCTCTTGATTTCGGCTCAGGTCACGATCTCACGGTTCGTGAGTTTGAGCCCCACGACGGGCTCTGCTCAGAGGCGTGGAGCCTGCTTTCGAGTTTCCCTCTTCCTCTCTCTCTGCCCCTCCCCCCCAAAATAAATAATTAAACTTACAAAAATAAAGCTACCATATCATCGCGTCATCAGAGCTGGGGTCTCACGTGCCTCATCCCTGTCTTACAACCAGAGGACCAAGTCTGCTACGTTGTCAAGATGACCACCTCCAGCGCGTGGGCTACTGTCTCATTCCCCAGGCTCTGGGACCCTCATTTCTAATAGCTCTTGAGCCCGAGTTGTTGGCCGGGTCATACACCTGAGACCACTCATCACCCAGAAACCAGCCCCTTCCAGTTCATGATAGTTGTTTGCGTTTTGCTCGGTCACCTTCTTTACCGAAATGGTGAGGGTATCTGGAGCTTTGACTGAAAAGTAATTGAGCAGGTAGAGAGGGGAGAGACACGTCTTCTGTTGTTCCATGTATTGGCTGTGGACAGTCCTCTAAACTACCACGAACACATTGTGTAGGTTACTAAATGTCGTCTTGTAATATTGTAGAATTTTATAGAAACCGACAGTGAGGGCAACGGCATTCTTCGGCGGCGGGATATAAAGAACGTGCTGTACGGTTTTGATATTCCTCTAACACCGAGGGAGTTTGAAAAGCTCTGGATGAGGTAAGTGGCATCCACCAGTCAACCCCCTTCCATCCCGAGGGTCCCAGGTTGCCGGCTGCTGCAAATTCAGCACCAGCCTTGCTCTGCTACTAGGGGGCAAGGTGCTCAGCTAGGAATGGTTTCCTCTGGTTGTGTCTGTCTGCTGCCCTTCCTCCCCATAGAGGCTGGTCTCCGGGAACATGGAGAATCAGGGTAAACCCTCATCATCGATACCAGACTTAAGATGTTTGCATTTCCAGGGAACCAGGAACTCAAGCCCATCCTTATATCACTTTAGAAAGCGACATCACTCCCCAAACGCAATCCTAACGCAACTAGCTCAGCAGACAGTCCTGCCACGGGTGTGGGGAGAAGCAGTCTCTCCCCATCGCCTACAGACGGAAATCAATGTCACACAACTGTTTTTTGTGGATAAGGAATTCGTTGAAAGAAAATAACCAAACTTTTGGCAACTTGGGGTAGTTTCCCGAGGGTGTCTTAGACGGAAAATAATACCTAATATCGGTTACATTTTTCAAAAAGTATTTTAGATTCAGCTGTTCTTGAATCAGGCCCCCAGTTGCAGTATCCCCCGCGTGGGGGCCTGAGTTTCCAGGTGCATTAACAATGCGGTCAATTTCCGAGTTCCAGATCCATCTTTGAATTACCTCCGTCCTCGTCGTGTGTTGGTTGCCGCTCCCGTCCCCGCAGGACGGTGCACACTATTGTGCATCCCCCCAGGGGCAAGCGCACGGAGCAGCTCATGTAATTTTTTAGCTTTTCATCTGTTCAAAGTGGAAGGCTGAAATGTTGGCCGAGTTTAGAATTAGGTGGGCTGTTTCGTGTCTAATTTAGAAAAGCAACTTGAAGTTCTTATAAAATCCTTATTCTTTTTTAGATCAGCTCCAGCACAGGGCCAATTGAGGCTCTCCTTATTCATATTCTCTTTCAGTAGATTAAATGAGTGGGTCCCACTGAGTAACCAGAAGATTGGGCTCCCCAGTCTTTTGGATGATCCAAAGATGACTGTGTGGTCTCAATACTCGAGGACCTGTCAGGGGATACAAGCAGTCGCCCATATGCGGGGGCACAGTGTCGCCTATGATAAATGCCAGAGGAGGGAACGTGTGGAGGAAAGAGGGAGTAAAAGCAGGAGTGGCAGGTGGGGGCGGGGAGGGCGTGTGGAGGAACAGGAAGCTGTCGCGGTCGGAGGGAGGTTGAAATAGCTCCCCGGGGGTCAGAGGAGAAGGGGGATCCCCTCACCCGTGGGATGTCGGTGAGACGTTCCATGAGTGCTGGCCCAGGGCTCCCAGGGTGAGAAAGGAGGGGTGAGGCCATCAGGGCCCCAAAGCCCTGGTCTTCAGGCATTATATCAGCCGGGCATTCGGGACTAGTGAAGGCTGATCACCCAGCCACGCTTCAGGAAGATGGGTCAGGGAACGTTCAGAGAAGGGATGGGTGGGCCCAGAGACTGTCGTCTGCATCCCGGTGGGGCGGGACGAGCTCCCGGGCTGGGTGTGGGCCACGGGAAAGAGGGATGTTGGGGCCAAGTGTCCCCCTCGAGGGGGAGAAGAAGGGCACGCTCACTCGTCTTCCTGAAGGGGGGATAGAGCACGTGTCCGTCTCAGTGGGAGTGAGACACTCCCTGCCGCTTCGGGCTCAAGTTTCTTTATACGTTTATTGACATTATTAACCGTACACACGTCTGCCCTGACAACTGCACGAAGTCAGAGTTGCATCTGCGTTTGTCCGCGGACTGCCCGCCACGGGTGCTGAGGGACCCAAAGGGAGGGTGCCCCGCTGCCAGACGGGTGGCCATGGCTCCTGCCTCCGTCCTCACAGCTGCGGGGCCTCTGTCAAGTTACTTAACTTCTCTGCGCCTCGCTCTGCTCCGCTAAGTTTGCTGCATGTGTCAGTCAGGGGAGGCCAGCCGCGGTAACAGACAATGGTGCCCCGATAATGGTGTCCTGATACTAGCGTGGGCGTCGTGGGGGGGTCTGCCCACAAGCCGCTGGGGGGACCAGGAGCCCCACCACCCCCTGGAGCTGTCGTGACACCAGGCCTGGGAACGCGGCCGTCACTTTCCCCGAGTTCTGTTGGCCAGAGTCCTTTCACGCGGCCGCGCCCACTACGGGGCAGGCTGGGAGAAGCGGTCTGGAGTTGTGTCCCGGGCAAAAAGAAACGGTGACGGGGGAACTCAGTGGTGACGTCTGCCACAGGTGGAACTACCCCCGAGGGATGAGGAAGAGGGACATTCGAGACAAAGGAAACTTCAGGAATGTTAGACACCAGTATCTGGGCAGGAAAGCAGAAACCACCCTACTATTTCTGGCCAAGTGGGGCTTAAGGCAGTGACGGACGACAAAGAGGTCAAAGGACTGGAAGCCCGGGTGGGGAGGGGGGGTTGTGGTCTTACAGGCCAGAGGCTGCCGCCCCCTTGGGCTAGAAGAGGAAGAGGAAGGGGGTGACCCAGGGATCAGGAAACCGCTCCCTAACCTGGGGCTGGAGGACAAACGGGAAACGGGGCATTTCTGGAAGCGTCTCACCCCAAGGCTGCCTCTGAATCTGCTAGAACCTCAGCCACTGTGCGGAGCAGGAACCACGGCCACGGCGGGAGGCACACCGGACACAGCCGGACTGCCCTCTTCCTGCCTTCTGACTGGGCCCACCTCCCCGGGAGCAGCCGGCGGGTAACTTGGAAGATGTGCCGAAGGATGGGCACGAGGTTGAATGCCACCAGATGAACGTCCAGCTGACGGGCCAAGGAGGGATTCACATCCCAGGACCGCGGATTGACCTGAATGGCCGGGACGTAGGCAGCCCGGGCTGTGCGGGGGAGCGGGCCTGCTCATCCACTGGACCGGCCTACGAAGGGCAGGATGAGGTAGGGACGCTGTCGTCAGGCCGGGTGGCTAGCAGGGAAAGACCTAGGCAGCCCTGCCTTCTAGAAAGATCACTCTGGCCACAGTGGGGAGGATGAATTACAGGAGACCGGGTGGGCGGCCCAGAGGTCAGCGGGCCAAGTGAGAGGACGTGGTGAGCTTTCCTGGCAGTGGAGGGAGGACTGGGGAGGAAGGGACAGGTGTGAGGGAGATTTAGGAAGAGAAGTGAGCCTTAGCGGCCTGGAGGGAGAGGCTGTGTGAGGAGATGGGATGCCCCTGCGGAAGTTGGAAGTGGCTGGGTAGCCTGCGGCTAAGGGCTGTGGTCTAGCGAGGGCTGCACCTTGTCCCGTGGTGCCCCAGACTGAGCTGTGTGACCCCGGGCCCGTGGCTCGCCTTCTCCGGGCTTCAGTCGTCTATCAAATGGGATGGCAACGGGGACCAAATAATATATGGGGAATACCTGGCGTACATAAGCGTAAAAAGTGGTAGCAGAAAGATGATACAGATTTGAGACTCTTTTCTGATTGCACTGTTGATGCAACACTCGTTTTAGAAGTCTCAGAAAATCCGGAAGGGCGTAAAGGAAAAGACAAGACAACAGCAAAGCAGCCGTAATGATAAATGGTGACCTGATAGTGTGACTGTTCCACCCATCGTGGTCTCAGCTGGTCGTCCTCACCCTCACTCACCCTCCTGGCCTGTTCCTCTCAACCGCTCGGTCTTCGCTGGCAATGGCAGGTTCTCCGCCCTGCTTCGCGCCCCTGGTCCGGCTTTGGACCACAGGGCAGGAGGCGCTGAGCCGGCGACAGGGGGCTGGCCAGCCATGGGTTGTCTAGGCACCAGGAGCCTCCTTCGGTCACCCGCACAATGGGAGGGGCGTTCTCCCCCACCCAGAGGGAGCTGGGACCGCTGTGACACGCTCTGTCAGCCGGGGGGGTCCGACTGTCGGAATAGGAAAGCCCCCCGACATGGGTAGGTGGACGTGAGCGGACAAATAACATCTGCTCTTTCAAAAATACAAAATTTAAAAATAGGGTAGAATATAGACAAGGAAAAAAAATAGCATCCATTATTCACTCAACATTTATTAAGCACCTGTGAAGTGCATTAGTTTAGAGCCTCAGATGAGTCTGGAGGGTCTCGTTTATGCTGTGGAAGTAAATTAATGAATTAACCCCCAAATCTCAGTGGCGTAGCACACCGATGTTTTGTTTCTCCGGTTTTTTTCTCACTCATCCTACGTCTATAGCACGTGTAGCATCTCTTCTGGACGCTTCTCTCCCAAGCGGTGATTTGGGGATCTGGCCAGCTTCCAGCCTGTGGCTGCCTTGTCTCAGCGGGGGGCATCTGCGGAACCACAGGATCACACGGGCTTTGGTGGGCTTCAGCCCCAGGTGACACCCTCCTGCCTGCGGCCTGGGGCTGGTCCACTGCCCTGCTCAGACACAGGGGCCGGACAGATCGGGGAGCACCTGGGAGTTAAGCGAGCCATACCGTGGACTGGCTTATCGGGGATTAAAGGAACAAAATGTTCGAGCCTGGAGGAGGCTGGTGTGAAAGGAAACCTGCTAACTGAAGCCAAATTAGGATCTGTAAGGAGCAGTGTGTTTGCTTTGGTTTTGGAGAGCCCGCTAAGAATAAATCACAAGATGGAAGCATCTTCATTCACGCCTTCATTCATCTGAACAATCATGAAGCAGGGAGTTTTTGAAACTTCCTGCGTTGTAGGCCTTGTGCTAGCTTCTGGGGTTCCAGAGATGAGGCAGCCCTCACTCTCAGGCGGCTCACAGCTCAGCAGGGAGGGCAGACAAGGAACGCGACGGTGGCGGTGGCGGGGCGGTGGGAGCCGCGTGCCTGTTCAGGGGAGGGACCCCAGGAGACGCGAGGACGCCTGAGCTGAGTCTTAATAAACAGTCATTAGCCAGGGCTGGGGAAGGGCGTGCCGGTGAGCAGAGGCCCGGGGCCGGGAGGAGGGGCAGGTCTGAGACGGGAGAGGAAGGGCCCTGCCTGTCTCGGCAGAGCCTGTCCGGCACGGGGACCACCGAGAGGCCTGCCCAGGACCCGCTGTGGGACATGCGCACCGTGCTGAGTACATTCTCTAGCCTCGTTTCGCCAGACAGGATTCATCTATTTTGGATCTAAAACAGACTTTGCTGAACAACCATGAAAAAAAACACACTGTAAAAATTCACAGAAGACTAAAGCGGGAAAGTAAGTCTCAGGATGAACGGTAGAGATGACTAGTTGTATAAAGCCAGCCGACCAAGTGGACTTGATGGAAAGCTTTGGGGATCACTGGTGCCCCGTTTTTGCACATTTCATAATTTCGTAGTAAGTTATATATTGGTATTCCGGCATCAGAAGAAAAGACAGTGCCAAGATGCCTGTGCCAAAGGTGCCGGCTCCCTGGGAGCAGCCCGGACCCTTAGGTTCCCAAGAAGCTGGGTCCTCGGCATCGGCTCAGCCACGGCAGCCTCCTGGCCGGAACCTGGGAGCTTCGGGCTGTGGGACACCTGGACACGGAGAGCCCCAAGGTGGGAAAGGACTTGAAGGGGTCCAATGAGCAAGGTCTGTAGATTAGGAAGGAGGAGCCCGAATGGGACACAATGGCAGGGAAGGAGTTTTGGAAGCACTTGGAGATGACTGGCCACATAGGCTCCTAGCTCAGCATAAAGGACTATTTACGATTCAGGTTGTCTGGCACTCCAGCGGGCGGTCTTTGAAGGGGTGCGTTTCCCATCCCTGGCGTGGTTTTACCCAAGGCCAGACCACTACTTGCTGGGGGGCACAGAGAAGGGATCGTGGCCCCAGATGGCTCCAGAACCCGTGATTCCACCAGGACTTGCCGAATGCCGTGGCCGTCAGACCACCCTCACAGGCGACACCGGAGAGGATTCCGTGTGTCCCAGGCTGCCTGGCCTGAGTCATCAGTGGGGCTTACCCCAGACCCTCTGACTCTGGAGTCGGTGTCGGGGGGTAGACCTGTCACTGACGAGAGTCGAGCACCTAAACTGAGCCCGAAGGACTAAGACTTTCCAGCAAAGCAATCAGTGCGAAGCTATTCGAATCATGTGTGCGACTGAACTGCTGTGTGTACAATAAATGGGCAGGGTAATCTGATCATATCATAAATTAGTGGCCGTTGCCACATGCAAATGCAGGCTTTTATGGGTCCTCTGTTTATGTGCACATTTTTCCTAGCACATCTGCTGCCGAACCGTTTTAAAATTCAACCTTTATAGGCAAGTTGATTTTTTAAAATGTTACACAAAGGATTATATAATGAAGGGCGAGGTTATGTAAGCTGAATTAACTCTCTTATTATTCACGTTCACAACAATATTTTAGTCGCAATTGTGCAATCTGGTCTTCTGTTCCCCTGCGATGAGAATAGAATGTTTATGATCTTTATTAATGAAGTAATTAAGAAGTGTCTTTTCATTCAGTTCAAGTGTCACGATTCAGAGTTTGTTGTCAGTAGTCTCTTGTGGATAGCACGCCAGGATGTCAGTGCTTCCTGGGGAACACGCGTCCTTCGCCTTCGTTAGCTCAACAGACAAGTATTGATCATGAAGCTTTGGGAGGCCTGTTGCCGGGCGCTGGGAGTCTGTTTGTAAGATAAAGACAGCGTGGTTGCTCCTCAAGAAACTTGCCGTCTGGCAGGGGAGGAAGGCGTGTGCTAAAGATGCAGAGGCAAAAAGAAGGACGTGGTTGAGCCTGTGGGGGTCAAGCAGCCACAGGACACTGGCGTGTGCTCCCTGGGTGCCAGGCCCTGGTCTAAGCATTTACCCACCGACCCTCACCAGACCCCAGAGGAATCCAGGGGCAGGTGGAAACACAGCACTTGCGACTTAGGAAGAGAGAGGGGTCGCTTGTCAGTGGGTGGTCTACGCCCACTGGTGGGTGGTCTACAGGTGGTCCGGAGCCCTCCTGTAGGGGTGGGGAGCCCTTGGGGGCTTTATTCAAGGGGGGGGTCTTGACCAGAGTTGCATTATTCTATCGCTCTGCTGGCCCAAGGCTGGTCGGGCCTGATGCAGTTCAGGGAGAGACGCACGGCCCTGGGATTACCCTAGAGGCTCAAGGAGTGGCACCCCTCCCTAGGTACATCGATGGAAAACTCCACTGCCCTTTCTGCAGCCGGAATCTTACCCCCAGTAGCAGGAAGAGCTGTTTGCTAGAGGCCTTGTGCCGCCTGAGCATCACTACCCTGCAAGAATAACAGGACGAGCCTTGGCAAGGAGATACCCCACCGGCCCCCTTTGGTGGGTGTGGCCCTTTGTTTTGCTTTAGAAACAAAATCCACTGAATGCAGGTAGAATGGTATCTGGCGGGGGGCGAGGGGGGGGTGGTTACAAGTACGAAGGTTGTACTAATAACAGACACCTGGAAAGGCCTCAGAGGCTTTCATGAATCTAGTCGGAGGGGCAGTCCGGGTGCCGATCTGAGACGTTAGGTCTCGGAAGGCCTTGGGCGGCTCCCCGATGAGGGCACAGAGCTCCAGAACGGCTGAGCGCCTTGCCAGGGTCTCCGGGCCTGGGAGCTTGTGTTTGACTTGGAGTTCTCTGCCCCGGGCCACCTCACGATCACTGGGGGGGGAAGCTCCTTCCTTTGTAAGATAGCACATGGCAAAAATAGGTCCGGGTGCTGATGAGGCACGTAGAGTCAGACACGGCGGAAGGAAGCTACAAGCGTGTAGGGCTTGTACAGAAGCAAGAGTGGGGAGGGGGAGAGGCCTCCGGTTCTGTGGACGCCTCGGGGGAACAGCCCCCTTGGCCTTGGGGAAGGGTGGACAGCATTCCCACGCCTGGGACGCGCTGCAGGATTTAGCACAGGGGCATGGAGTGTTTGCCTGAACTTCCCACCCCTCACCCCCCACCCACCACCCCGCCCCTCGAGGACAAGAGAGTCAGGTAAGTAAATACATCTCCTTCATTGCTGCTCAACTGAAGCCGGTGGAAAGGTCTCCGTGTGTCAGAGGCGAGCGAGCGTGGGGTTCGGCAGATTTTTCCTCGTCTTGTCAGTTAACGAGCAGAGGGAAGCTCGGCCTCACAAAGGAAAGCCGTCCGCCCTTATGCTCAGACAAACGTCCAAACAGCCTTCCAGAGGATTATGCCCACAACGCTGTTTAAATATAGGCTTGGTTCTTGTAACTCTTGAGTTCATCTGGGAAAAACTCACATCCGCAAATGGCATTTTTATCGGTTAGATGAGGACCAAGATCTTTTGGTAAAAATAAATGCTTTTTTTTTCCTTTAAAGAAAATTGGCAATTCGCCTTAAAATTTTTATTGAAGTAATTCTATTCTATTTGAATAATGCTGGGAGATAAAAACCCTCCATTACGCCTTTTTTAATGAATTATAATTCAGAAACATCTCACTAATAGAAAATGACATAAAAGGTACGTAGCATAATTCTTATCTTGTTTTCCTTACTGGTCTCGCTCGTTGGTCGTATGTAATTGGCATCTCTTCAAAGAGAAAATGGGGAATTTGAATCAAATGGCCTTCATTTATTTGAGTTTTAAGATTGAGTATGTTTTTTGAAGGACTTTCTTCTAAACCTTAACATAGTCCTTACATGTAGGTGCTCAATAAAAAAAAAAAAAAAAAAAAAAAAAACACACACACACACAAAAAACCCACACTGCTGAATGAATGGAAAGCTTGATTTTCATTTTCTGTGGCCACGGACATCTTTCTCACAGCATGACAAGTGCATGAATTCGGACGCCCTCTCGGGGTGGCCAAACTCACCTCACGTGAGGTGTGATCGTTCTGTTGATAAGAGGTTTCCTAGTTTGATGTGCCTGTGAATCACCTAGGGATCTTGTTAAATGCAGATTCAGGTCAGGTCTGGGTGACCCCAGAGACTCTGCATTTCCAGCTCCCCCTGTTGAGCGGTGCTGCCCATCTGCAGGGCACACCGCGTGGCGAGGAACCAGACGAGCCCCACCTTGCCCCCAAACAGTGCAGATGTTGTCAGAACACTGAGCACCCACACACCGTGGTGGCTACTGACGAGGGTCCTGTTTGTTTCTGAAGCTATGACACTGACGGAAGAGGACACATAACTTACCAAGAATTTTTACAGAAATTGGGGATTAACTACTCGGCAGACATTCATCGGCCCTATGCCGAGGACTACTTCAACTTCATGGGCCATTTCACGAAGCCACAGCAGGTGCACGAGGAGGCCCGACAGCCGCAGCAGAGCCCAGACAGGGCCGCGCCGGCCAGGTGAGTGCGTAAGTATCGCGGGACCGTGAGCTGGCCACCTGTTCGACGCCTACCCTTGCAGCCAAAGTGGGTTTGAAGTGGTACCTCCCAGTGCTGGCAAAGTCGTCATGAAATTCTACTACTCGCTGCTGTAGGTTCTCGAAATGGGTGCGAGGTCGCAGAGTTATAAAGGAGTTAAAGAGCTATGAGCCATCTTCAGTCATGGCCTCACATCATTCCTGTTTTGTAGGTCACCTTTGAGAACTTTTCAGGTGTTTACTAACCTACACACCCGGGACCCACCCCTCGCCCAACCAGATGGCAAGTTCCAGAAGGACATGCCCGTCTTCGTGTAGTGCAGAACACTGCCTGACTCCTCGTAGACGCCCCACGAACCTCTGTTGGTGAATGGATGAATGAATGAATGGATGAATGAATGGATGGATGGATGGATGGATGAATGGATTCATGAATGAATGAATGGATGGATGAATGAATGGATGCATGGATGAATGAATGAATGGATGAATGAGTGAATGAATGAGTGAACGAACAAGACATATTCCTTAGCTCAGTACTTCCACTTGGGGAACTTTATCCCAGAGAAATAATGTAGTAGAAGCCAACCGTTTAGTGGTTGGAAGATACGATTTATAGCGTGTCTTCAACAACAACTAAAAGGGACACCTGCCAGTCACAGTGAGTGTGCTGCCTTATAAAGTATGGCCCCAGGAATATGAAAAACTACATGCCTGTTCAGTTAGCATTGTGAAGACTGGAAAATGTTTGTGATCAAAGGCTGATTGGAAATGACACATTTTAACCAGTAAGTGTATCATGACTGGAACCACGTCAAACGTGGGTGCCTGTTCACAAGGACCAGAAGATGATGTGCGAGGGGTAGTGTGTTGTATTTGGATGATGGGACTGTGTATTACTATCTTCAAAGTTTAAAACCAGTTACTAATGTACTACTTAAAAAAAATCATAACACAGGATGGGGTGCCTGGGTGGCTCAGTCACTTAAGTGTCCAATGTTGGCTCCGGTCATGATCTCACGGTTCGTGAGTTCGAGCCCTGCGTCGAGCTCTGTGCTGACAGCTCGGAGCCCGGAGCCTCCTTCGGATTCTGTGTCTCCCTCTCTCTCTCTGCCCCTCCTCTGCTCGCTCGCACTCTGTCTCTCTTTCTCTCAAAAATAAATAGACATTAAAAAGATTTTTTTTAATTTATAACAGGAGAAAAATTTGCTGCATTCGATGTAACTATCAAGCCATGGGACAGATGTCCCTGATCAGTCCCAGGCCCTGGTGGTCTCCCGTCAGCACCCACCAAGGCTGGGACTCTAGCTCCATGCTGTTCTCATCTGTGTTTCTGTCTGTTGCCTGTCACTTCAGCTCTCTGTCACCACCACCACCTCAAATGGCACCGGAATGAGCGAATGGGTTGTTGCTAAAGAATCCCCAAAGGAAATAAGAACCCCCAAGGACACGGGGAAGAAATGTAATGGCTAAATGGGGTTTACGAGAAGAGCAGTTCAAACACACCCCTGAATGAGGTCCCAAGTTCACGGAGTTATGAAGCCTGAAGCAAGAGAATCGAATTTGTGAGATTTGAAGTAAAACTATGCTCAAGATTGGTATAAATCAAATATGCCATAAAACTAATGAGAAAGTGGAATTTATCTTTACCAGACAGGGCTGGCCTCATTACCCACTCGTGTCTTCCCTCCTGCCACTTGTGAGTAATGAGGCTCCAAGAGAAATCTCACATCCTCGGCGGGCTCACGCCGCATTCTTTCTCTTCTTGAGTTTCCGTTTATTGTGCAAACGTGGATCGCAGCGGAAAGAACTGGGAGCCACCAAACAGTGTCTCTCAGATCCCCGAGCTCAGTTAACTGATTCACACTCACCCTGCCCTCTCTGCCATCAGCACACTTTCTGACCAAAGAAGGCAAGCCTGATTTCATGAAAATGCATGACCGACTTCTGTTTCCTCAAAGACGTCAGGTTATAAAATCGTCGAGTAACTTTGCCCTTCAGAATGGCCCGCTTTCAAATTTGGGGACAGTGAGTCTTCCTGGTGGTTCCAGGATCTTCTAGCTCCTCGGATGAGAAATGAGGAGACAGGTCTGTTACAGTGACCGAAATTTTGATTTGCCTCTTAAATCTGAGAGAACTTGTTCGGCGTGCCAGAAATACATCTTAAAAAATTATGAAAAATCCTTTTTCAAACTCATGCTTGTTTTCCACACCTTGCTCTGTTTTGCCCAAGTCCGAGTTGAAGATTTGAATCAGAGCAGAAAGAGTGAACCAGCCACGGAAGTCGTGGCCTGTTCGAAAATCGGATCGGGAGGTGTGTGAACAAAACCAGCAGAGCCGGGCCCGGCAAGGTGGTGTCGGGGAGGGCTCTGTGGCCATCCCACTGGCCATGACTGTGCCCTCTTCAGACTCTGCCTCGTTGTCCAGACCAGGAGCCAGCCACGGGCCCGGAGCAGTGGCAGCCTGTCCCAGAGTGTCGGCCCACACTCGTTCAGTTCAGCGGTATGGTGTGATCTGTGCTCGAAACCCTCATTTACTCTGTGCGCATATTTACTCTGCAAGGGAAGTAATTACTGCCTAGAAACCAGTCCAAGAAATGCTGAATGCCTCAATTTTCTAAAAATATGTATCTCAAAAAATGTTTTGATTTTTTTATACCTTCATTTGCTTTCATTTTGAAGGATTAAGTGGAATATAATAGTTGTGATGACGAGTAATCATTCTGTAATGCGGGACTGAATTCAGCACACACCTGTAAGGGAATCCAGAATGTTGCCGCTGTTGGTATACATTCGCCGAACAGTTAACGCTGCTCATTTGTATCCGTGGCTCGAACGAGCTCAGTCCTCAGTTGGCCAGCTCCAAACTGGAGGCCAAGGAGGGAAGGGGGCAGATGATGACCCACGTAGCTTCCAAGTCAGTGCCACTGTCCCCTTCTGACCTGCACGCTCCCACTCCGCTTCCCCCCCGCCGACTCTCCTGTCTGGGTGGATTCTTTTTTCTAGGCATGCTCAAGGAACTGCTGTCTCCACAAATACATATCTGGGGTGGTAGACAATTACCGGCAAAGATTCCGGGTTTGGAATTTATAGCACAGTCTCTTCCCTGAATAAGAACCCCACAGCCCAGCCCGAGCCCGAGCCTGCCAGACGAGCATGTCGCTCTTCTTAGAGACCTGGGTGAGCCGAGGTCATGGAATTTACAGCCAGTTCACCAAGGCCGGGTGCAAGATTGTTCATGCTGAAAGGTTTCTACACTTGTTTTAGTCCCTTAACAATATTTGTATTTTCCCCCCCGTCGGGGAAGAATTTTCTTGACAGATGGAGTCATACATTCTTGAACATGTTCTCTAAGGAAAACAGCCCTCCCGCAGGGGCTGTGGCCAGGCGCCGCCTCTGTCCCTGCGAGAGGCAGGCCTGGATGGGCCCACTTTACAGACGGCACTCTTGTCCCTCGTCTGTAAAGTGAGGAGATAGTTACCCACCTCCCTTGCAGGGTTGTTGAGAAGAGTCCGTGGGAGAACGTACATGAAGCCCACAGCTCCAGCTTTGCCCGTCGACGCACACAAATGGCGGCTGCGTTTCTTTCTTTCTTTCTTTCTTTTCTTTTCTTCTTTGCGTTTTTAGGGAGAGCTATAGAGTCTTGAGGTCATTTTGAGCTTTGATCGGGATATGGAGGTTCTTGGCGTTGTCTTTCCCTTCTGTTTTTCTTTCTTGTCTTTCTTATCTGTCTTTTCTGCTTCTTTCTTTTCGTTTTCTTATTTTTTCTTTCTTCTTTCTCTCTTCTTTCTTTCTGCTTTCTTCTCTCTCTTTCCCTTTCTTTTCTTTCTTTCTTTCTTTCTTTCTTTCTTTCTTTCTTTCTTTCTTCTTTCAAGTTTATTTTGAGAGAGAAAGAGCCAGCAGGGGAGGGGACAGAGAGAGAGGGAGACTGAGAATCCCAAGCAGGCTTCATGGTGTCAGCACAGAGCCCGACGCGGGGCTCGAACTCACCAACAGCAAGATCATGACCTGAGCCAAAATCAAGAGTCAAGACACTTGGGGCACCTGGGTGGCTCAGTCAGTTAAGCGTCCAACTTTGGCTCAGGTCAGGATCTCGCGGTCGGTGAGTTCAAGCCCCGCATCGGGCTCTGTGCTGACAGCCTGGAGCCGGGAGCCTGCTTCAGATTCTGTGTCTCCCTCTCTCTCTCTGCCCCTCCCCCGTTCATGCTCTTTCTCTCTGTCAAAAATACATTTAAAAAAAAGAGTCAGACTCTTAACTGACTGAGCCACCCAGAGCCACCCAGGCGCCCCTGGTGGCTGTGTTTCTTAACAACACAGTACCTAATAAAACTAATAAAATGCCAAATGCCAAGGGGTCTCTGCCCCTGAACCCAGGAGAGCTCTCTGGGGGTGGGGGTGGGGGGTGACACCCATCTCTGCTCGAGTGCCTCTTTCCCCGAGAGGCGTACCTGCACCTCCCCATGGGAATTGCAGCCTGCTCCCAGGCGGGGTCCTCAGTCCTGCTCCCCAGTCTCCACTGACCCCCTGTGCAGTGTTCCCAATGTCTTCTGTCTCAAGCCGGCCTCGCCCCACTGGGATGTAAGTTATTCTGGGGATGCCTGTTTGAGGCCCTAGATGCGTCCCGATGCCCAGGGCCGTAGCTGGCATGTAAGAGGTGCTCCCCCAGTTTTCACCGAGCGCATCGAGGAGCGTCGCTCTCTGTAGTTTTTAATTCCTTGTTCTATTTTTAAAGTAACAAATTCTACGGGGCGCCTGGGTGGCTCAGTCAGTTGAGCGTCCGACTTCAGCTCAGGTCACGATCTCGCGATCTCGCGGTCCGCGAGTTCGAGCCCCGCGTCGGGCTCTGGGCTGATAGCTCGGAGCCTGGAGCCTGCTTCCGATTCTGTGTCTCCCTCTCTCTCTGCCCCTCCCCCGTTCATGCTCTGTCTCTCTCTGTCTCAAAAATAAATAAACATTAAAGTAACAAATTCTAGTAAAAAAAAAAAAACAAGGTTGTAATTTCTATACTATAGTTCTGCTAAAGATAATAATAATAAAATGATGACGGTACAAACTCACTATTTTTTCCAGAATACCTTTTAATGCAAAAGTTACACCAAGGCTGCAAAACGCCTTCAAGATCAGTTCCTCGACGACCCAGCAAATCATCACATTAGAATAATCACCAACTCTTGCTTTAAAGAAATGATCTATTTTCCTGGTTTGGGGATGCCTAAAATGTATTCTCTTTCAGGGACAAGCTTAAAGACCACTATCAAGATATCAGCAAAGCACTCACCAAAGTCGATCCATCCCCAAATGGCTACATACCCGTAAGCAAGATGCAGGAAGTGCTGCGGGGATGTGGTTGTCACCTGAAGGAAGAGGACCTGGCCGATCTTCTGAACAGGTGTTCTTCCACTGGGTTCCCTGTGCCTCTCACATAGACGGGACGGGAAAACGGGCCGGCGCATTGCTTTTGCTTCTCCCTCCCTGCCCGTTCCGACAGCCTTTCGCCACTGAGGTGACGCCCAGGCATCCCCGTGGCTCCGTTGTAAGCAGCTTGAGTCAACCCCCAGCGCAGGGAGAATGCAACCTCCGAATTTCCCCGTCCCCGGAGTCAACAAGTCTGACGGCTTCAGGGATCCCTTCTGGTCCTTAAGTCGAATGTCTAAGCGACAGGCTTCTATAGCTGCTTCCCGGTTTTTAACTTTTAGACGGTGTCTGTCTGTTGACTCCGTACCTGGAAGCTGTGGGTTTAACCGGCACCCACCGCCTCACCCACTCCGCCCCCCGCCTCTCTGTGGAACCCACACACACTTCCCTCCACGGGCCACCATGCTGCTGCATCACGGTTTCGGGTAGATCAGCATTCGGGGTTTGCAACATCGTGACTTGTTTCACGGATCGCTTTTCCCCTCCTGCGTACCATTTTGTTTTCCCCGGAATTAATAATTATCTTTTCTTTCTTTCCTGTTTGCTTCGTTTCCTGTGTACTTACGATCAGTAATTAAACGCCCAACTCACCTCCGGTTGTAAAATCTTTTTCTACAGTGTTCACACTCATCTTCCTGGATGGCCTTTGTCATGTCCTTTAATTCTGAGAAAGTTCCTTGATGATTTCATTGACTTCCTCTCCCGTTCTTTGGGAAACTCCTATTTTTATTGGACATTCAACCACATAGGATGTTTCCTTATATACATCTTTAAGTTTATTTATTTACTTTGAGAGAAAGAGTGAGCAGGGAGGGGCAGAGAGAGAGAATCCCAAGCAGCCTCCACACTGTCAGCACAGAGCCCAACGCGGGGCTCGATCCCAGGAAGCGCGAGATCATGACCTGAGCCGAAGTTGGACGCTCAACCGACTGAGCCACCCAGGCGCCCCCTCCCCCTTTTTGTTACAGTTTATTTATGTTTCATTATATTTTCAAGTCTTTCCCATCTTCCATCTTTTCCTTCCTGCTTCCCCGTCCGGAAGATTTCTTCAGTTTCACTCTCAACCCTTTCTTTTGGGACTTTTGTTTCTGCCATCACACTTAACCATATTTCTAATGACCAGAACTTGTCTTTGTTCCCAGGGTGTTCCTCTTTCGGAGCATCACGTTCTCATGTCCTGGATGTGTGATCTCATTTCTCTGAAGGTGTTAACGATGGATTTTTTTTTTTTTTTAAGTTTTCCTTGCCCAAGGAGTCTCTCCTCCGTGTTGCTTTTTTCTACTAGTTTCCTTGTTCGAAAATCTCCACATTAAAAATGAGGTCCTAAGAAGCAGGTTAGAAGTTCCGTGCCAAGGGGTAGAACTTACTGACTTTGCTTTGAACTTTCAGTGTGGACTACTGTGGCAGGGCAGTCTGGCATGCGGTTTCTTTGGAGGACCCCCAGTGTCAGGATCTTTAAAATTTGGAGAAGGGGGCAGTGCTGGTCAGATTTCCCAGAGACTGGTGTTGACACGTAACATATAGGGATGCCCCGTTACATTTGAATTCCGGAGAAACAATAATATTTTTAGTTTAAGGATGTGCCATGCAATATTTGGGATACATTTATGTTAAAATTATTTTGTTTGTCTGAAATTCCAATTTAACTGGGTGCCCTGCTAGGTTATCGTTGGTCTGTTTTTCTAAATCTGGCAGCCCAACCAGAGAAGATTCTCTGGTCCCCTGCTGCCGGCAGTCTGGGAGCTGATTGGGAGGGGAAGCCTGGAAGTTTCAGCAGTCGGTGTGATAGGCTGAAGAATGCCCCCCAAAGATACCCCGGTCCTAATTCCTAGAACCTGTGAATGTGACGTGAGACGGAAAATGAGTCCTTGCAGGTGTGATTAAGGGTCTTGAGGTGGGGAGATGATCCTGGATCACCCGGGTGGGCCTCAGATCACCAGTGTCCTTATGAAAGTGAGTCAGGGAGAGGCGTCACCCAGACATGAGCACAGGGGGAGAACTTCGCCCAGAGGTGAGCACAGGGGGAGAAATCGGCATAGCGTGGCCACAAGCCAAGAATCTCCAGCAGCCACCAGAGGCTGGAGGTGCAGAACAGATTCTCCCATAGCCTCTGGAGGGAACACGGCCCTGCCGACACCTTGATCTTGGCCCAATAAAACCGATTTCTGACTTCTGATGTCCAGAACCGTAAGAAAAGAAATGTGTGATGCTTTGAGCCACCCGCTACTCTTGGTGTTTTGTTGTAGAGCCATAGAAAACTAGTAAAATCAGGATATAAACTTCCGCTTAATCCCTCTTTTCATTAAGAACCCTCCCTATCTTGCACTAGGGACGCATGCTTTTCAGTTGAGAAACACTGACTCCAGAGAGCACGAACTCTAGAGCCCCCCTTGCGAGTGCTGGGGGAGGGGCACAGGTACCCAGACGCTTGGAATTTGGGGAGGGACACGGGGCCCAAGTGCTTCCTGCACACACTTTTAACCAGTCCTTCTAGTTTTCTTTTCCTTTTTATATGACATAATTGTTTTCTTGTTTTCCTTCTCTTTATTTTGTTCATCACGGTAAGTATCCCCCTTCCCCCCTCCACCTCCCCTCTGGTAACCAGCATTGTGCTCTCCACAGTTAAGAGTTTGTTTCTTGGTTTGTTTTCCCTCTCTTTTTTTTTTTCCCCTCTGCTCATTTGTCTTGTTTCCTAAATTCCACTTATGAGTGAAATCATACGGCATTTGTCTTTCTCTCTCTGCCTCCTGTCACTTAGCGTTGCAGTCTCTAGACCTATCTATGTCTTTGCCAGTGGCGAGAGTTCATTCTCTGTGACGGCTGAGTAATATTCCATTGTGTGCACGCACCACCTGTCCTTTATCCATTCGCCTGTTGACGGGCACTTGGGCTGCTTCCATAATTTGGCTCTTGTCGATAACGCTGCTGTGAACATCCGAGTGCATGGATCCCACTGAATGCGAGTCTTTGTATCTTGGGGGGTAAACACCCAGTGCGACTACCGTATTGTGGGCTGGGTCTATTGGTAACTTTTTGAGGAAGCTCCATGCTAGTTTCCATAGTGGCGGCACCAACGTGCGCTCCCACCAACAGTGCCCGAAGGTTCCCTTTTCTCCGCGTCCTCGCTGACACCCGTGGTTTCCTGTGTTACTGATTTTAGCCATGCCGACGGGTGTGAGGTGACATCCCATGGTGGTTTTGATCTGCGTTTCCCTGAGGATGAGGGATGGGGAGCATCTGGTCCTTCTGTTCTTAACCCCACGTTGATGCCTACTTCTAGCTGGAGAGGGGCCCCCGTGAGTCTCTTGCCCGCACACAGTCCATTCACGGCCCCCACCAGTTTTCCGCGGTGTCTTTTAAGTGTTCCTTCCAGCTTCCGGCTCCAAAGGCTTTCAGTCTAGGAAAGCAGATCTTAGCTGTAATTCTCTGTATTTGCCCGGATCCCTCCAGATTTGGGGGAGACGTTTTGCCCTGTGACCTCAGTTTTCTTAGGGGACAAGGGAAAGCTGTTGGCTTTCAGTCTGTTCGACTTTTTTCTTACCTCCCGTTTCTGCGCATGCCAGCCTCCCCTCCTCTTTTTACCACTGTCCCTCTCTCATTCTCCCATGTCCCGTCTTTTGTCAGGCGCGGTTTTAATTTGGGGAAAAGGAAGTTCAACTTAACCTTCTACCCTGCAGCCACAACCAGGCCTTCTGTGCTTGGTTCACAGGTTGATTCTAAAACTCAAAAACCTTTGACCAGCATTTCACAATTATGATTATGTGTTCAGTGCCCACAGAATGAATGAAAATTAGCTTTCCTCCCGGCGGCACCATCCCTGAGCCTCTGTGTCCACCTTGTTGTAGGCAAACCTGGGTACCCATGCGTCTTTTCTAGGTCACATGGGGGAAGGTGGTTCTTTGTGTAAGCTGTTTCCAGGAACGTAATGAGCTGTTTTCTAGGAACCCGGGGCCCAGTTAAAATTGAACGTTGTCACCCTTCCGCTTTCCCCAACACTCCACCCCACTTACAGTTCTCACAGGTGTTCCTTGGTACCCTCCACTCTGGAGCCGGGCCCCCACGTTGTCCTGTCCCAGGTCTGTCCCTACCATTCCCCAGCAAGGTTGGATCCCATTCCCGTTTCCTGTATCACATACCTTTTTATGTATGTATGTATGTATGTATGTATGTATGTATTTATTTATTTTAAATGTTTACTTATTTTTGAGAGAGAGACAGACAGACAGGGCTTGAGAAGGGGAGGGGCAGAGAGAGAGGGAGACACAGAATCCAAAGCAGGCTCCAGGCTCTGAGCTGTCAGCATACAGCCCAACGTGAGGCTCAAACTCACGAATCACGAGATCATGACCCGAGCTGAAGTCAGACGCTTAACCCACTGAGCCACCCAGGCACCCCCCCCCCCTTTTTTATTTCTTGATTTCCATCCTTGTTTTGTTGGAGTACTTCCTGAAGTAACTTTCTAAGAAAGGGCAGACAAGAAATAAATTTTCTGAGTTCTTTGTCTGAAAAAAATTATTTAATCTCCTTCACACAGATTGCTGGCCTGTCTGAGCATAGAATCCTAAGGAGAAAATAATTTTTCCTTAAAATGTTGAAACCATTACTCAACTGTGTTTGAGCTGAGAGAAGTTCAATGCAGTGTGTGTGTGTGTGTGTGTGTGTGTGTGTGTGTGTGTGTGTGTAACGGAAGAAGAATCATTTCATCCTCAAATATGCCTATACGTTCTCTTCTTCCTTAAACAGGATCTCCTCTCACTAAATGTATTTCCAGCTGAACAAGAATTCATACGCATTCAATGAATAAATCATAGAAAAACAGCACCAGATAAATAATTAACTAAATGATTGTAAGAGAGCCTTGTTAAAATATAGTTAGGCTTGGTACTTTTATAAATAACAACAAAAAGACTGTGGAATTTCTGTAGTCCACCTTTCAATGGGGGTGATCAACTTTTTTTTTTACAAATTGAAACCTTAATAAGGATCCATCGCTCAATTGCTTGTTTCTTCTCAAAGACCTCTTGATGATAAACATCTCTGTTATTTGTAATTATATGTAGATTATTCATTTCTAGATCCAAAATAGACTTTTCTAAATAATACTGCGATTAGCATATGCATTTGATTTTATTACTAAATTTTAATACCAAGTTGGCAATTTATCCTGCTGATGAAATAGAGTTGATTAGCCTTTTCCCCCATGTCTCCATCATAGGAGCCAGCGACGTGGGGCCTGTGGAAGGCCGCTCTGCAGCTGTGGGTTGGAAAAGCACAGCTCTTGGCTCATTTTCTTTAGAAGCAGATATCTGAGTCACTAGAAACTTCTCTCTCTGGCTTACCAACATTCCACACTGTTCTTCTCTGACGTGGACTCCATCCCACTGAAAGAAAGCTTAGGTGTTAAAGTGCCAGCAGTCCCCAGAGAATTTAAGTGACCAAAAAATGTGAACTTTGAATGCAATTAAACTTTATTTTGCATCAGTTTACATCTTTAAATAGGATCTATGTTCTCATGAAACTTTGGGATTTTCTCTCGCCGTATTTTCTTCTCAAATGTAAAGGTATTTTCTTCTGTGTCAGAGTGGAGGGCAGGGAGGAGTCTCCACATGGCTGTCCTCATTGAGACATGCGCTCAGAATTTCTATCTGAGAAAATACTAAGCTGTATAGGTTTTGTGAAACTGTCCCCTGAATGCTTTCAGCTTGACCACTCAGTTCCGACCAGTCTTGAAAAAGAACTTGACATACATTTTACTCAGTTCCTCGTGCCCTTTCCACTGCCTTTGTTTGACATGTTTCTCTTTTTCTCCACCTCCCCCAACCATTTCTCAGTCCGGCCCTCATGAGCCGAGGTCTCGATGACCACAGTCCTGAGCCCGCACACCCTCCGGCCTTATTTCCTGACCGCCCCTGATGCCACTGTCGGGTGTATCTTCCCATGACACTGCCCTGCCCCCCTCGTCTCTGCGGAGGCATCTTTGTTTGCCCCAGTCAGTGCATCAGGTTCCTAAGCTGGGCCTCCTTTTCCCTTCTTCTGCTGTCCCAAGCTGTGAGCCCCGCTGTCCAGGCTTTAAGTCTGTGGCCCCCGCAGCCCTCACCTCGCTCCGTCATATTGCATCGTCGGCGTGTGCCCGTCTGCTCTCGTAGCTAACTGACAGGTGAGCACCTCCGGGCCAGAGAACAGCATCCTAACATTATTCCTGTTCTGCACATTGTTCTGTGCTCGGCAGCTCTTTGTTGAATGAATAAGCGGGGGGGTTGCTTTTTGTAATTAATATATTCCTTTCTTTCTTTGGGGACAAGTTGGGGAATCCGCTGGCACGATAACTCCTTCAATTACCTTGACTCCTTGAAGGCGGTGGAGAGCAGCGAGCCAACAAGACCTCCGCCAAGAGAAAAAGAGGGCGCGCCCCTCACTTTTGCGACCCTAGACCCGGCGGAGATTGTGAAAAGTATCCAGGAAGTTGTCGGCTCCTCCGGCGCGGCTTTGTCAACGGTATGACAGAGCGAAACGTGGTTTTACTTCCGAAACTGAAGTCCCGGTGCTCATGTGAACTCACGAAGAGCTGCTGTCAGCCCTCCCCTCCTCCCGGCCCCCCGCCCCTCTCTTCACTCTCGTGGGGTGTCAGAACTCAGATGGGTCAGGCAAGATCAGCTGGTGCCTTTGAGCACGTGTGTACCCGTGTTTGCTCTACAAGGAGCTGCCAGGATTGTGCCCAGCGTGTGCTCTCTGAGGTAGGAGTGCTCAGTGTTTAGCAGGTGCTGTGTCTGCGAGGGCAAGGGGCTCTGGGCAGAGAGGGCAGAGCACAGAGGTCCCGAGGGGAGAGCAGGCCCAGTGTGTCCCGTGAGCACCGGGCCCATAGCACCAGGTGGCCTTGGAGAGGTTGCCCGGGGCCCGGCTGTGGCACAGAGACTCATCGGGAAGGACACCGGGAGCCAGGCGACGTGCAAGGTGCTCCCCCAAGTACAGTGACAGATCGTTGACCGCCGACATCTGTATGACACTGCAGAGCGTGTAGGGATGATGCTGTGGCCCGTGCTGGAGTCCTTGGAAAACAGTGCTGTGGCCGTGCCCGTGGTGGGGCGGCGGCCCCCGAGACTGGTCCATACCTCCATTTCCCCTACAGCAGCAGCAAGAAGAGAAAATGCTGTCTGCAGAGGGCAGGCCTCGCAGTTTAATGAGATCAAAGGTTCAAAGCAGCCGGGGCCATGCTGGACACAATCAGAACAAGACTGTCCTTCAGACACTGTCAAAAACCTAGGACCATGCTCACTAAATCCCCCGAGTGAATAATCCCCTAGGCTATGGCGGCAAGGTGGGCTCTGGGGTCCAAGCATAAGGGACTAGAGAGAAGGAGAAAGGCAAGTGCCACGCAGCCAGCCTGTGAAAGTTCTAGAATGTCAGCCAACTTGACCTTTGTGCTGGTGAGCAGACATTTTTTCACATCTAGGAGTTCTCTGTGAGGATTTAAGATTTTTATGTCTTCGTTTTAATGATTCTGCAAAGATAAAAATTAGTCTGAACACGTGGGTCATCCGGAAAGCACACAGGCCATCTTCTACGCACCTTCCGGCGCCCGTGTGTGAGATGGC
Organism: Lynx canadensis; assembly: GCF_007474595.2. Classification (NCBI taxonomy): domain Eukaryota; kingdom Metazoa; phylum Chordata; class Mammalia; order Carnivora; family Felidae; genus Lynx; species Lynx canadensis. The sequence continues at coordinate 135,819,591 of NC_044309.1, read as the reverse complement.
GCTGGGCCCAGCGGTCACCCCATGAGCATTGCGAACACGGATGTCCACCGGGATGAGGGTCATAGAGACGATGAAGGGGCCCAGGCAGTGGCCGCAGCAGGCTGGAGACCCAGCCCTGTTGAAAGGACAGCTTCTCCTCAGTCTCAGCCGACTGTTGCTGAGCTGAAAAGTGGCCCCACTTTGCTAGAGCTTTCCATTTTTCATGAGACACTCTGAAACCTCCTGGTTTCGGAATGTCAGGACATATTTCAGGTTTTTAAAGCACTCTCCAGACCAAACAAGTCCATTTGCAGGATGGTTTTGCCTCTTTCTGACGTAGAGTGGCACTATTGACATCCATCGGGATGTTTCTCAAACTGAAGTTCGTGGAACCTCTAGGGGGAACCATGATTCTCACCTCTGAGAAACACCCCTTAGGCAGTGATGTTTTAAGCAAGAGAGTGAGGTCGGGCCAAGAGAGTGGCAGATGGAAGGGAGAGAGGGCATCTGGGGCAGCGAGGCACAGAAGGAATGGCGAGGTCTGAGGACAGCCATCAGCGAGGATACCGGGCACGTTTGTGCGTCTTTGCATATCACTGGAGATGTGTCTCAGATGCATCTCGTTTCTGAAACGACATCACAATAACTTATGCTTCTATAGAGTTTATAGATTGCCCAGCACACTGCCTTCTGTCTTTTGGTTAATGTTTATTTATTTTTGAGAGATAGAGACAGAGACAGGGTGCAAGCAGGGGGTGGGGCAGAGAGAGAGGAGACACAGAATCCGAAGCAGGTTCCAGGCTCCGAGCTGTCAGCACAGAGCCCGACCTGGAGCTCGACCTCACGAACCGCGAGATCATGACCTGAGCCGAAGTCGGACGCTTAACCGACTGAGCCACCCAGGCGCCCCTCAGCGCACTGCCTTCTAACGTCCTCGTAACACAGATGCTCAGCTGACTGGGCTCATTTTTATGGTCATTCTCCACATTTGTTGAGATCAACTATGTGTCCAGTACACGTACAGCTGTTTGCGGGCCATAGTAAAACAACAGTGTGAGTTGCAAAGTCCGTCTTTTCCTACCACAGAAGCTAAGGTCACGGAGGTTAAGATCTCATGGTAGGAAAGCAGAGGTGGAATTCAAAGTCCACTTCTCAGCAGAGGTGGGGCAGAGGGGGGTGTCCCGGGTCTTTCCACCACCCACGGCTTTGTCCCGTTACCACACGCTAAATAAAAACTTGACGCTAGACGGTATTTTAAGGTTAATTTGGTTGCACACATATCACCACCCCCATGGACGGATGGGATGGGCTTAATTAGCCCTGAATGAGAATTAACTAGCAGGGAATGTGGTTTGGGGTCTGCACGCACATTCAATTCTCACTTAAAAAAAAAAAAAAAAAAGATCCTAACCCACCGCTTGATACAGATTTCCTAGTGCAATAAAAATGAATGATTTTGTTCCGACAGATGGAAAAAAAATGTGCTTTCTTTTTATAGCACGTTTTTGCACTTTTTCAGTTTGACTGGAGTACGGCTGGGCTGGCCCTGGCCGCCCCCCACCCCCGCCCCTCCAACACCGGCTCGTGGCCACGGGGATCCACCCATGAGCCGAGGCCACACGGGCACTGGCCCTGGGTCGCGGAAAGGGCAGCAGCCTCCCAGTATAAGCCTCGGGATGGGAGTGGGGATGGGGCGGTCCCTTAACTGCTCCTCCTGGCCACTTCTCAATCAGGCTGTACCTTGAGACCCCCACCCCACCCCTACTGTGGCAGGATTGCATCTGAACCCCCTGTGACAGTCACTTTGGGCATGTTGTTCCCCCCCCCCCCCAGAGCCTCTCTCCTCCTCTGCCAAGCAGGCCTCCTTGGAGCTCGGGTGGCTTCAAAGCCCTATGGGAAAGGGGCCAGGGCTCCTCACTCCCCTGCCTCTCCATAGCCACACGGTGGGGGGCCAGTGAAGCGACCCTTCCCTGCAGCACAGAAGCTCTCACACCAGGCCCATGCTTCCTTTACCTGTCTCAGTGTTTTAGTCATGGTGCCTTTGATCAGTAAGGTAGGATTTACGGGGGACTCGAACACACTTGACTTCACTCGCAGTCAGAAAAGTAATACATTAAAAAAATATTTTTTAAATATTCACTGGATGGTAACATCTGCCTTCTCTCTCTCTCTCTCTCTCTCTCTCTCTCTCTCTCTGTAGGCATTTTCTGCATTGGATAAAGAGGACACTGGGTTTGTAAAGGCTTCAGATTTTGGACAAGTTCTTAAGGATTTCTGTCACAAACTCACAGATAACCAGTATCATTATTTTTTGAGAAAACTAAAAATTCATCTAAGCCCCCATATAAATTGGAAATATTTTCTCCAGAACTTCGACTCTTTCTCCGAAGAGGTAAGGATGTTGGCATTACCTGAGCACCTCTCTTTGAGACCGGGTTAAAAGTAGTTTTTGCCAAACAGGTAATTGATTAAAATCGCATCAAGTAAAAGGGCAATCGCCTCATGTAATTAGCTAACTCCGAATGAAAATTTGGTATAAATTCTACATAGAGTGTTAAAAGGTAAGTGTGTATACTTTATGGAAAACCTCTTTATTTTGTTTTGTTTTGGTTTTCTTTTGTTTTGTTTTCAAAGAACTTTGGGAGCTTGCTTTTGTCTGGTTGCTTCAGAATTCTCCGGAATCTTAGATCCCTGAAGATGACCTGGTGTCCACAGAAGTGAGGCCCACAGTGTGTCGGGCCTGGAGCCGGAAGTGAGGGAACCGGGTCTCACTTGGGAGATGTTTGTTGAGGACACCCTATGTGCCGGTCCCTGGGGCGTGTATCAGCCAAATCTGGGCTGGAGATGAGCGTGGAGAGGGTGGGCTTTAACAGAGACATGATCAGCAGGAGGAGAGATTGCTGGGAAAGTCAGGGAGGGCTCCCGGGAGGAGGGTGTGTGACTGACTGCAGGGCTCTTGCTCCTCCCCCCAGACTGCATTTCTGGCCGCACCAGGTATTTACTCTGAGGCTGTTTCTTGATCTCTAACCATAAATGGACCCGAATCGTTAGCAACAATCACAGTCCGGTCTCAGCCAACACGGATTTCTCTGATCGCCATTCCGTGCTGAGAGGGAACAGAGGGAACAGAGGGAACAGAGTGGCATGGTCCCCGCCTGCATGGAAGGAGAGATGAAAATAAGCATGTGAGCCATCCACAACTAATGCAGCGGTCAAATCACAGGGGGCCTGTCCTGCCGTATATTGAACTGTCCCTCTGCAGCCGGATACCTACGTCATCTCCAATGGCACATGCTCTTATGTGTGACGAACACCTACGTTCACAAATCCTTGATCACTGATCCAGGACGGATCCTGGAACATTCACATACTCGAGCAGACAGCGTGAACATTTTTAAGGTCTGAGGTTCTTTGTAATGCTAACAACACCATACACTACACAGTGCCTTCCGAGGGCCACTCTCCCTGGTCCTTTACATACATGAACCCGCCCCGTCCTTTAATACCAATACTTGGCATGTGCTATTCATGTCCCTTTTTATAGATGGGGACCCTAGGGCACAGAGACATTAATTTGCGCACAGGCCCCCTGATGGCAGGTGGCAGAGCTGGTCTGTGAGCAAGAGGTCTCTCCCAGCTCCAGGCCCCTCGACGCTGTGCCGTGTCTCCCGTGTGGGCTGTGACTTCTTTCCTCGTTGCCGTTTAGACGGACATCCCTAAGCAATGGATGCTGTCGGGTTGCACGTTTTCAAACTGCATGCCAGTGGTACTCCATCGAATACTGTTTTCTGTGCTTACTTTTTTTTGTTTGCTCTCACGCGTTCAGGACTTAGCCGTGTTATCCCTTTGGTCTTAGTGCATTCCCTTATTAGGCTGCCATAAAATGAATCCATCAAATGAAGAATTCTATTAAATGGACGCACCCTGTTCGGTTATCAGCCTCCCGCTAATGACCGTGTAGGCTGTTTACAGTTTTCTCCATTACAAGCAGAGCACCAGCCAGCCTCCTGCGTCGGTCCCCTTGTGACGCTCGGAGTTACCCTGCGTGGGATCGGAGGGCACGTGCATGGGCAGCATCCCAGGGGCCGCCGCTGTGGCTGCACTGATCAGTGCACGCTCCCACCAGCCTTGGGTGAGAGCTGCGAACGCTCCAGGTCTCCAGGAGTCCTGGGTATTGGCAGATGTTTTCATTCCTGCCCATCTGAATATCAGTAAGCCTGCGCGTTTTCTTGTGTTATGAGCCATTCAGGTTTCATTATCTGAGAAGGGTTCCTGTCCTTTGTTGGTACGTGAGCAGCAAATACCTCCTCCTGGCCTGTGACTCGTCTTCTCTCTCTGCTTATGGTGATGCTCACTATTTTTAACGAGTACACCTTTTTCCCCCGACTTTAGATATTCACTGTGGGAATTCTGGCAGACCCAGGAAAGTGCAAAAAAGAAAACGGGGCTCGAAACCCCATGCTGATGCCGTGTTGGCGAGAACAACCCCCACCGTGTGCTGGGCCGTTCTCCCCACACGGTCTCACCAGGCTCTTATCCCAGCGAAGCTCCCCGGAAGTCAGACTCCCGCCGGGTCAACTAGCAGAGGAGACCAGGCAGGTTCAGCTCCGGAGCAGACATTCTCTCGATGTGCCACACTGCCTTGGAGATCTCCCCCCCCCCCACACACACTTCTTAATGCATCTTTTCCCTAGTCCTTTTATCGTGACAAAACACTCTTACCATAAAACTTACCATCTCAATCGTTGTTACGTGCACAGTTGAGTGGTATTAAGATCCGTACACACGGCTGTGCAACCATCACCACCACCCCCTCCAGAACTCTTTTCATCTTGCAAAACCGAAACGAGACACTAATTAACCCCCCCAACCCCTTCGCCCCAGCCCTTGGTGACTACCGCTCCGCTTTGCGTCGCTGTGATTTTGACCGCTCGTGGAAGTGGAACCGTACGGCATTTGTCTTTCTGCAGCTAGCTTATTTCGGCTCAGCATAGTGTCCTCGAGGTTCATGCGTGTTGTAGCCTGTGTCCGAATTTCCTTCCTTTTTAAGTCTAAAAATAGTCCACTGTAGGGATACGCCAGGTTTTGCTTATCCGTTCATCTATCGGTGGTTGCTTCCACGTCTTAGCGGTTACGAATAATGCTGCCGTGAACACAGTGTGCAGATGTGCTCCTTTCTTTTACAGAATGGAGGTGACACTGGCTATGTGATCGTGGATCTTGCTTCTTTTCTCCTTCAGGTTAAATTGCACCACGTCGCTGGAAGGTTTTCCAAACATGGGCCAAAACGCCTTTGTAGCACTCCATCTCCTCCCCGCTTTTTAAGCGTCTAGATTTTTTTTCCAGCTTTTGCCGTTGTAAATTACTCCGCCATGAACACTTCATATGTAAATCTATATCTGCGTTTTGGATTCTTTCCTAGAGAAAAGAACCCAAAGAAATAAATAACTGAAGTCAAAAGATAGGAATATTTTTATTGGTCTCGAGAGCAGCCCCGTACTTTTTAAAGTCATTTTTTCTATTGGGTGGAATCACATGAAATCGCCGTTTTTAGAGCCAGAAGTGACCGAATACTGACAATTTGATGTGGCCTGAGCTAATATCTGTAGAAGTCATTTATGCCCATTTTACACAATCTGGAATATTGTGGTAATTTTGAAGGAGAGAATTAAAGTTATCCCTAGGGACAACCACTGTTAACATTTTGGTGTGTTTACTTCCAATCCTGTTTTCTGTGCGAGTATCCTTTGGGGGTATGTGTAGGACAGCGCGCGTATGCTGCTGACTTGGGGGTTGTTGGCGGATTTTCTCAGCTCTTAAGAGGCTCTTTTTCAACAATCGTTTCGTATTTGTATCGAAGTAATATATGCCCCGTGGAGAGGAAATTGAAATTGAACGGTGGCGAGAGCGTTAAAAGCAGAGATTACTGGATCAACTCTTCACCCCTCTGCCCCCCAAGAGCAGTCACTGAGACTTGTTCCTGCGGCATACCTTCTCCCCTCTCGGTCACCCTTGGATTTCTTAAAACAACCCTCCCGGGCATTTTTCGGGACTGTGGGTACGAGAGGTGAGGCCTCGCTTTCTCATTCCACCTCCCAGCTTCTCGCTGCCCCGCACCGTCTCCCCCAGAACTGCCATTTCACTTACTGTGGTGTCACCGGCATCTTCCAGGCTATTGGTTTTTCTCCAGAACCTGGATTTCCTTTGACGCGTGCCCTCCCACGGTGTGGACTCACTCCTCCATCCGCCAACGTTTCCTACATGCCGGCGATCAGCTGGTGCTGGGCCAGCAGTGACCCAGACAGACGCGGTCCCCGCCTTCCAGGGGCTTGTGAGATGGGGAGATGAGAAATGAGAAATGTATCCTACGTCACATTCCAGAACATGCTGCCGAGGAAAATAAAGCGGGACGGAAGGAGGGCGTGTCTGAAGAGTCTAGAGGAGGTGACCTCTAGGGGAGGGGTGTTAGGGGACACAGCTAGTTCAAGGACTCCGCAGGAAGGTGTCCCATCAGCTTGCGGCGTGTCTTCCCTGCGCGTGAGAGAGGAAGTACAGCCAGGGAGGGATGGGGCAGGCGGCCTTGTCGCCTGGGGTCAGGGTGCAGACTGTGATGCTTTGACTGTAAGCGACATACGGAAGCGGCGGCTGAAGGAGTGCGCTGACCTGGGGCAGAGGAGCGTCGGTTAGAAAGTCAGAAAACTCACTGTGGCTGCTGTCTGGAGAAGAGACAGTGGGGCCAAGGACCAGAGCGAGGCGGGAGGCTCACGGCTCCGGGAGGGATGCTGCTGGCGTGGCTCCGTTCTAGAAACATTTGGAAAGTGGAACGGACAGGCTTCACTGACCCATGCGCCACGAGGGAATGCAGCCGCAGCTTTCTGGCCTCTGGGGGAGGAAAAAGGGAGAAGGGGTCTGCTGGGATGGGTGTCCTAACGGACTTGGCCGATCCCCTGGCGTTGGTCCTGCAGGTGCCTCCAGTGCTCGGCATTCTAGTGCAATAGCGTGCCTCTGTTGAGCACTTAGGAGTATGAACCCAAACCCTTCCAGCGGCGTAGTGCCTGACCGCCTTGAGCCCTCCCAACAGCCCAGTGCCAGGGGGCAGCCGGCCCGCCAGCAGGGGAGGGAAACCTCAGTGCGGCCACAGCCATCCTCCCTCACAGGTCACCAGGAGCATCTCTGTCCGCTCGGGAATTCCCGGACCGAGGGTGAAGCTTCCAATGTGGCCAGCTTGCTTCGCGCACGTTAGTTGACCCTGATTTTCCTTCCCAGAGTCTCCCTCGCCTCCGGAGACACTTTGCCGAATGTTCTCGCGGAGAGGTTTCCGGATGAAGTGCAAAATACGTGATGATGCGAAATGTGCTCAGGGACGGGAGTGAGCGTGCTGGGCCCGAAGTGGCCGGGGGCTGGGGACACGGAGACAGCCTCGCCCAGACCCCTGCACAGCCCTCCTCCCGCTGTTCCTGGCGTTGCTGAGAAGCCCGAACTTTGGCAGAGGCGCGTCGACCAGGAGAACAGCAGATCAAGGGACTCGTAGGCTCAAAGCCCGGCACGAAGACAGGGTCTGTGACCTCGATGTGCGGCGACCATAGGCGGTTCGAGTCAGAGCAAGCAATGTGGGGCTTTTCCTTCTCCCTGTTTCTCTGCAGAGGGCGGGAGGGGCAGGGGCCACCCCTGCCCTTTGTTCTCTGCCCCAGAGTTCAGTCCCTTTGAGATCACTGAGACCTCTGAGCAAGGGCGTGAGTTAGCTTAGTCAGGTGGCTGGCACGGGGAGGAGGCTGTGGGAGAGCCGAGCCTCTTTCTAAAGTTCAATCCTGGGCTGGCATTTTTCATAGAAGGAAAAGAAGTAACAAATAATGGGAATAGTTAACGCATCGTCCTCAAGCTCGTTAAATATGATACCAGTCATCCCTCCCCTCTAGGGGACACATGGGAGACAAGTAATTAAAAGCAGATTACCAAAATGTAATTAAGACAGCGGGTACCGCTCCCTGCAAAGGAGGTTCACCCTGAATAATCCCTCGCCAAACCGAATCCGTTCTTGGAAAAGGAACAACTTTTCAACACGCTTTGTAAGGCCTCGGATAGATTGAAAGTATGCAGAGAGTAGAGACGAGAATTTTACACCTACTCACAACCCGTTTCTCATATTGGATACCCTGCTAAATCTGTCCTCCGAAACTTCTATTGATCTCCTGTCTCGTATGCCTGTCACACACGACATGCGAAAATCATCCGAGCGCTTTTCAGAACAGATGCCGCATTATTTTCAGATCCTGGTATGGAACTCTGGCATGGTGCAGCGTCTCCTCCGTGCTCCTTCTGCCGCCTCATTACGCACCGCCAAAGTCAGACAGCACTTCTCAAAGCGTGGGTCACGGGCCTCGGGCCAGGGCGGATCAACACGCCCCAGCCCGGGCGGGGCCTCCCGGGCGGCGCGTCATTCTCGCGCACCACGCTCGGCTCCGGGAGCCACACGCAGGGTTTCCTGGGGGCCCAGAGACTTGTGAGCCGGGGGAACACAGAGGGGCCCCCGTCTTTGCATGCCTCCTCCCTCCTGCCAAACCGTCACACCCCGACTCAAGACGAGAAGCACGAACCAGTGTGGCATGAAGGAAGGGGGGACGGAGTACTGAAACCGAAATGCTACCCGGTGGCTTAGTTCAAAAGAAGAAAAAAGACAAGGACTGAACCATAGTGTCGGTGCCTTTTTCACAAGATTCCCACAGACTGGGTGAAAACATTATCTGAATTTCCATCCTCTGCAAATAGCTCTTTTTCACTTCTGGGAAAAACATTTTACATTCAAAACGCTACGTGCAAAATAGAGAGTATCACCTTGTTTTTAGAAAATCGTCCCCGATTAACATTTCTTTTAAGTCTTAAAGTGCACTTTCAGTATCTTCGGTGAATAGAAAAATATTGCTCAGAGCAGAAATAGAATTTTTAAAAGACATACCAGAAACCCATATAAAATCTCTCTACTTTATTACCATGGAAATAATGGAATTTTTTAACAAAACGCATCCTTATTTAATGCAGAGTAATTATTTTGTCACATTGGAGCACAAGGAGAGCCAATGAGATCCTCCCATACTTTGTGTTTATAATATATGGTCTTTAAAGTCATTCAGCGAGATGTTAAATAATCTGAAGACGGGTTTTTCCGAGAGAGAATTTAAGCTTGTAGTTTTTAGCCGAAGAAGGAACCGTAAAGCACATCAAAATGTTTGTAATCTTTTATGAACATTGTATTTATGTTAGTTGCTAACAGCGTTACTTGGATTTATCTTTCTTTTTATTGTAAATATAATGGTGTCCATGTATTTTTAATGAATGGGTAAAGAATGAGGAGTTCCCTTTTCAGGAAACAGTGCTAAGATTATTGGGGATAAATTAACTAAATTATTAAGATGTATCATTACTGTTATTTACTCTTGCTCCCGATGGCAAGAAAGGCGAAGTCCTCTTGATATGATTTCCATGATTTTCTTAAACATTTCCCCTAAACTTCACTCACTCTCCACTTGCTAGCCAACATTTACTACCTACTGTCTTCGAGACCACTGAGGACGTGGCAGGTTGTGAGGGACAGCGCAGGCCGACTTGGACGCGTGGGGTGGCCCTGGTGACTGGCCAGGGGGAAGGGCTCTTGGGTTGACTGTGCCTAAAGTGAGAAAGAGGAGTATTGTCACCCATAGCCTTGGATATTGGCAGCAGCTGCCCGGCGGGGCCTCCAGGCGTTGGGTGGCTCCCCGTGGGAGTCAGGCAGACAGGACACATCCACCTCCCCGCTCTGGCCCTTTGGGCTGGGTGAGCCGGCTACCTTGCTGGTGGTCACTGCCGGCACCTTGGCACGACCAAATGTCTGTTCCCTCTGGGCATCAGCGTCTGCACTGGTCCTAGCGCTGACCCAGCATTTGCACAATACAGACAGCCCGCTTGAAGCCAACCGTAGCGATAAAAGCCGCAGAATGAAAATACCGTCGTCCCAGAAGATGAATAATTCGGTGTACAACCTGGTAAACTTACGTGGCTGCCACTTAGCCTGGGCAAGGTCGCTCCTTCAAGGTTAAAAACTCTCCCAGATCGGCTCGGTTACAGCTCCTGCGCCGCGCATCCCGGGTCCCACCTGCGCCTGGAACCGCCTCCGAGGAATGATTAGGGGCCGGGCGCCCGCTACTCTAGCAGCTGCCAGTGAAGACGCCCTGGAGGCAGGACAGGGGCTGCCACCAAAGGGAGCGTAGCCTGGTTTCTGATGCCCCTGGCAGAAATGTGAAGGGGGCCCCAACAGGCTGGCTTCCACCCGTGCAGGGAGGTCACGTTGCCCGCCCACCACTTCTCCATCCGAGGGATCCCTTCTCAAACACAGTCGTTTCAGGCAGACAGGGAGGTGATCCTGTCCAGTCAACAGGGTTTGGAAGAAAGCATATCCATGTTGAATTTCTACTCAAGTAGTTACTATGAATCTGAGTGAGTGAATTTTCTCAAACCCAAACATTCCGTGCTTGGTGGGAGGGGGTGGGCGGGGACGGGCTTTCGTCCACCTCCGTGTCCCAGCTCCTCCGACGCTGCACCCTGTGTCTGTCACTCGCTCTGGCATTCTCAAAACACTCTCACAAGCACGCCCTCTCCAGTACGCGTTGGCATCCTTTCTTGATTCCTAGCCTCAGTGAGATGCTACCTAGATGTTCAAAATAAATGGACTGTGGCGTGGCCGGGCCAGGCAGGTCCCCATTCATTGATCCCTCTGGAGCCAGGACAGTCTAAGTTAATTACAATTTGTGGTCAATTAAGGACCAGAGTTGTGCTGTACCGTTGGCTGTACAAGGTCATGAGTGTATCAGGAAGCCAGGAATCAACCCAAGAAGTCATTGTCCCAAATAAGTCTTGCAAGAAAATCCAGAATACGGATAGGGCTGGTGTCTTGTTTATTGTCATATGCCTTGGTGTCTAACTTGTAGGTGAGCTATTTATGTTCTGGCTCAGATGCGGTATTCTCCTGGAAGAATCTTAACTTTCTTTTTTTTAAAAAAAAATATTTTTTTAAGTTTACTTACTTATTTTGAGAAGAGAGAGAGAGAGAGAGAAAATCCCAAGCAGGCTCTGCTCTGTCGGCTCAGAGCCCGACCCAGGGCTCAAACTGACAAACCATGAGATCATGACCTGAGCCTAAATCGAGAGTCAGACACTTAACTGACTGAGCCACCCGGGCTCCCCAAGAATCTGAGCTTCCAACATTCATCAAATGTGGAGGAGAATGTGTGCCAGGCACTGGGCCCGTCTTGGGGGCCGGGCAGACGGCAAGACAGGTAGACATCGTCCCACTTCCCTCCGAGTGTCTCCTGCTCTGGCAGAAATAGCTGTGACCACTGGCATACAGACTGGAAAGTTCCATCTCTTGACTTCTACTGAGGCCTGAATTTGGATGGTCCATGCTGAGAGACTGAGAGGAGAGAGCAAGTCGCCCACGCCCCTGATGATCGTACCTGGCCAGCTACCAATGCCATCTCGTCGCCCACAGACTCCAGCATCCCAACGGATGCACACACTGGGCAGGCGCTGGTCTAAGCCTGTACGTAAATTAACTCAGCCAACCTCCTGACAGCAGCCTTTGAAGGTGCGGGCACTATCCTTATCCCTCTTTTGCAGTTGAGGAAACTGAGGTACAGAGAGGTCAAGGCATCCATTCCCGGTCACACGGCTAGACGTGAAGCGCCAGCAGGCTCGCGCTCTCAGAGTCCTCCCGTCCGATGGGACCCGTCCTCACATCCACCCTGTGGGACTGTTACTTGGATTAGCGGGTTAATGCGGAAAGAGCTTTGCCTGGTACCGAGCACAGCAAACCCCAAATATTTGCATTCGCTATTCTTTTTTTATTCTCTCCTCCTTCAGTGAGTGTGTGTTTAATGTTTAATGTTTAGTAATGATGTGATTATATGGTGTGGGATTTATTTGAGTGGAAGAATTTATTTTAATAGTTTCATAAACGACTTCAGCCATGAGTTTATTGACTCATTAAAGGGTTGAAGGGGTGGCTCAAATGTTTCCTTTATTTCCCTGCATTTTATGGCAATTTCACGCTGGCGAAGGGTTTGTGAATTGGGCGTTTGCAAAGGCATCTTGGAGAGATCCTTTGTGAGTGTCGAGCTGTCTGATGGAGGTGAGCTTGGAACCAGAGGAGGGAGGACTTGCCCTGCATCATCAGGGCAAAGAGGAGAGCCAGCAGCTTTGATGAGCTTGTGCCAAGCAGGGATGTTGGGAGATGGGGCTTCCCGGCTGGGCACCCGCGCGTGCAGAGACCCGCGTGGGGACGGCTCCTCACTGTGGGCATGACTCGCATGGGTTGGGGTGAGGGGAGAGGGCAAGAGCAGTGGGGGTGAGGCCAGAGAGGGAAGGGCTCAGGGAGGCAGGCCCAGGGCGGGGCTGTCAGGGTGGGTCTCCCTTCCCCGCTTGGCTTCCCCAGCCATCTGCAAAAGCTTCCGCTCCTCCAGGGCAGGGGGTCAGCCTGCCATCCAGGCCTCTGTTCCCAGTGCCTGGGCCAGTGCGCGATACACAGTGGGTAGGTCCTCGTCCTATGTATGAGTTGTCACGTCCTTATGACTGGTAGGTACTTACATTCTCATGCGTGTGGTAGGCGGCTATAGTCATGCTGCGTGGGAGGAGCGTAGCCCTGACTTCAGACCATGTCGAGCTCTATTGTCAGTGGAGGGGAGTAGCCTGGGGTCCAACCGCAGGGGAGTCCTCGCCCCTCGAAGCTCAGCCCCTCTTCCTTTGTCTAAACAACAGGGAGAACCATGGCTGCCTCAGGGGGAGATTCAAGGATTGGAGGAACTTCCGTAACACCCTAGCCCAGCACCTGCATGATGGAGGCGCATTGAAAGGTGGCCTCCGGAACTGGGTCTCAGTACCTTGGTTCAGTTGACTGGAAGCATGTCTTGGTTACAGCCTTTCCAAAGGAAGTTCTGGGAACCTTTAGACCGACCATTACTCATTGCCCAGAAGGAATTCTTGCATGGAAAGAGATCTCAGGTCTAGGCAGTGGTCATGGCGCCATGAAACCTGGGTTATGCCTGGAACCCTACTGTCACTCCCCCACTTCCGCAAACGGTGCACTGGGTCATGGACACCAATTCGCTGGTCACTCAGATCTCGAGACCTCCTAGTGGACGAGAGTCCACCCTCGGGGGGGGGGGGATTGGGGGGCTCTCAGAGTGGCAAGCGTCTGGTTCACGATACGGTGGTAAGGGTCTACAGCAGTGCGCTTGCGCAAAGAGCTTCCACTTTATGCTCATCTGGATTTTTTAACGTTTTATCTTTTTTTCTTGTTTTTTGACAGGCAGTCTCGCTTATGTTGTTATTTTTAACATTCATTTATTCACTGTAAATACAAATGAAGATACAGTACAATTAATTTTCTTTGCTAATCAAAATATTTGATCAAATGAAGCAGTTTTTCGATTCTTAGAAGTAATTATATTGTTCTTTAAAAGGAAGTGGAGGAATTCTTTACAGGGTATTTCTAATTAGGAGTTTTGCTACCTGCTGTGTTCTTATTCTGTATGAAGTTTCGAGGTTGTGTTTTGTTTTTTCCTCCTGTAAGGAATCCTAGAGAAACTATAGAATTGTGTCCCTAAGTATTTAGAACAAAACTTAGTAGGAGAATTGTGCTATCTGATTAGCTAATTACAACCTTCATAATAGCTAAATTAATACACTGACATATTTCTTTAAAAAAATGTTTTTAATGTTTATATTTATTTTTGAGACAGAGAGAGACAGAGCACGAGCAAGGGAGGGGTAGAGAGAGAGGGAGACGCAGAATCAGAAGCAGGTTCCAGGCTCCCAGCTGTCGGCACAGAGCCCGACGCGGGGCTCGAACCCACGAACCGCGAGATAGTGACCTGAGCTGAAGTCGGACGCTCAACCGACTGAGCCACCCAGACAACCCTACACCAACATATTTCTAATCTGACGCCTGGATACACCACACTGTCAAGCCTGTTGCTCCCAGCCAGGTGACCGCCATCTGGGACACCCGCAGGAGGAGGGTCCCAAAGTTCCCTTGCAGCGTGCCCATCGTCAAGGAACACTGAGCGCAAAAAACCATCCACACCAAACAACTTAACTCCTTTTCTTTGTACTCTGTGCCCACCCTCGTCTATTTCTTACTAACTAGACATTCAGAACTGTGTTGGTCAGCTACCGCTAAGTAACAAACAACCACGACATCTCCACAACAGCAGCATTTATTTCGTTTTTCCATCTGTATTGTGACCGGTGTAGGCTGGCTCAGCTCTGGGTGGCATGCCTGGGTCATCTCTGTTCCACGTGTTCTCACCCTCCTCCTCGGACCAGTGCTGTGCCCCAGGCCTGTTCTTCTCAAGACAGTGTCGCTGGCACAGGAGGATTTGCCCAGTCACACAAGTGCTTTTTATATTCTTTGTTCATGTTATACTTGCCAACATTCCCTTGCCCAAAGCAAGTCGTATGGCTGAATCCAAAGCCACCTGGCAGACAGAGGACGTGGATACAGGGAGAGTTGAGAAAAATAGAGCCTTGAATGCAATATCCCACAAGGGAACAAATACACGCGTGTCTCCGTTTCCAGCTCTATTGGGTTAGTTGACAATTCAGTCCACCTCTTCCCTATTACGTTCCCTCTTCCCTGTTATATCTAGAGAAGTTGTTTGGGATGCAATGTAGTGCAAAACCGATTTCCTAAGTCAGCCAAGACCGTGGCTGGACATAACTTAGTGACAGTATGCTGGAAGGTTCTTTTCGGGAATCGTTCCCCTATTCGAGCTGTTGCAAGAAGCGTACGATAGACTGCATGGGAGCTAACAGAATTCCGGGTTCAGTTAACCCTTCTGGAGCACACACCCTGGTTCTTGCCGCCGGCTTAACCCCCTCCTCAAGTGCTGCTCCCTCTCCTGGGTTAGAGGCAGGTCAGCCAGCCCCTCGCCTGGAGCTTCCCCCGCCGCTTCAGATGTGAGTTTCCCGCAGCAGAGACAGGCTAATTCATCTTTATCTCAGGCGGGCTGGTACAGTGCCTTCCTGAAATGGATGGTGTGCGCCTTGATTGTGTCTGCGTTGTGTTGGATGGTTCTTTTCGACTGCTGTGGCTGTCGCTACTTTACAGACGGAGAGGTGAAGTGACTCGCGTGAAGTCGCCAGCCACACGACGTCCGAGCAGGGCGCTGGCTTAGCCATCCTGAATCTGAGCCCGTGACCTGACCTCCGGCACCCCTGCCGCCCAGGGCCCTGGGGCAGCTGCTCAGGAGACCCGGGTCCTGTGGAACAGTCACAGGGTACCTGGGCTCATGCCCCAGCTCCTGGGGTGCGTGACCACACCTCAGACCTGGCTTCCACCTCCCTGGCAGGTGGCCCGACCTACAGGTATAGAACGCACCAGAATGCCTCCGATTACTCAGGGTAGAAACGGTGTTCACCGGGAGCTGAGACTCAAACCCAGGTCTGGCAGACTCAGGCAAAAATATCTGTAATAACACCCCCCAGCAGCAGCAGCAACAGCAGCGAGAGTGGCAGCCCGCGTTTGCCAGGCACTGAGCCAAACACTGCACGGTTTTATTCTGCTGAAATCCCAGGCCCGCCCTTTGTGATGGTTCTGTTTTTATCCCGGTGAGGAAAATGAGGCAGAGAGGGGTGTATGTCTTGCTCAAGGCCATAAGAAAAAGGCAGAGCTCAGCTCCATTCAGCTGCCCCAAAGCCCTTGGTCCATGTCCCTGCCCTCCAGGCCCAGCACCCTCCGCCTGAAGGTCTGGCCCCGGCAGGTGCGCTCCATCCGGTGGGCACACCCTTGTTGGATTACTGTGCTCCCGCAGCGGCCAGGCGGGCCCCTTCTTAGTGTGCTCGTGCAGGGGCCCAGAGATGGCCCTGGCCTGAGCGGGGAGGATGAGCCACGGGGTGGGGATCCCAGCGCTGTGCCTACAAGGCTCTCCCCATGTCTTCAGCCAATGGCTGTGTGAGGGCCCAAGACAGTGGCAGAGACATCAGCCTGCAAGAGGGAGAGGGGCCCTGAAGCTGGGCCAAAGGGATGGGCTCCAAATGAATTCTGCGTAGGTCCACGCTCGCTTCTCTTTGACCCCCTCAACTTAGACTTCTTCCCTCTGGTCTCCCCCACCCAGGCTGCCTCCCTCGGACCCCCCCCCCAGACTTCTTCCCTCTGACCTGCCCCCACACGCTGCTTCCCTCTGACTCCCACCCCCTGGGCAGCTCTTGGGGGATCCTGAGCAATGGCTAAATTTGGAACCACAGGTTTATGTTGTAAAGCCGGGACTTGGTTTTTACCAAGTGAGATACGTGGATATGTTTGAAACTGAAGCACTCCAAGTTATTTGCAGGCTCTGTGAGGATTGTATACGTCATGTATTGGGACGTTATTTCTTTTATACATTTCGCCAACAGGGACCAGGAATTTTCTCTGTGGCAGTGGGGGACGGTATTTCTCTGCAACATCAGGAGGGACAATGGGGAAAACAAGGCTCCATGAGTACCCTTGGGTAAATGAGAGAAAATTCCTTCGAAACATATAAATCATTCTCCAACAGGGTCAGACCCGTGGTGTACAGGATTCCACTTTTTATTTTCTTTTTCTTTTTTGCATTTAAACAGTACCCGGCACAGCCAGGCATGCATACAGTTGTCAGATGAGCCGTCGAGGGCTGGAGCACCGAGGTGCGGGGCCGCGGCTCCCGTTCCAGACAACGGTGTGGACGAAGGTGGGCGCCCGGCACCCGATTCCTTCCCTGTATAGCTCTTGGTGCTGCAGCTACGATTGCTATGCCGGGTGAGGGTGCCTTTTATGGGAAGCGTAGCTAGTATTGGAAAGTGACATTTGCATCTCAGGATAGTGGTGTCCTTTCTGATTAGGAGACACATTCCTTCTAGTTATAGAAAAAGCACCATTTCTTTCCCCCATTCAGATATAATGATCACGTGAGAAGCTCCAGAACACAGACGCGCCAGACCAAGAGCCATCTGTTCTTCCCTGGCGTCTTCAGTCCCTCGGAGCGAGGCTGGCGGTGGCTGAGCGGCTTTGTTAAAAAGCAGGGATGGGAACCAGAATGCGGGTGCCTAACGGATTCGGCTCCTAAGCGCCCTGACGGAAGAGCCAGGAGGCTCTGCCCTTCAGAGGCCGGTAGGTGCCCTGGGCAGCGTGGCGTGCAGAGCGGCCGTGGGCCCAGGGACCTCCAGGTCCGTGGCACATCCCTGGGCACCGAGGTGATGACGGTGGTGCCGCTGGGGGTGGCGTTATTGGTGATCCTCGTGTATCCTTCGTACGCTTTTTGTCGTTGCTAAGTTTTCGACAGCGAACGCGCAATAACTGTTGCAGACAGGAAAAGAGTATTTCCCTCGGGCAGCAAATCCACCTTGGTGAGAAGTTTCAGTCACCCGCACTCTTGTGTGTTGGCCACGAAATTGTGCCGCTTCTGTTCTCCTTGAGAAGTGCCCGCGTGTGTCCCCGGCCCGGGGGAGGGCTGGGGGAGGCGTGTGTGCAAAGAGCCCGGAATGTGCGGGCCCACGCCCTTGTCTCTTTCCGACCCCGGGCATTCCCCAGCCTCCCGACCTTGCCGTGTGAGGACATGGCCTCCAGCTCTGGGTCTTTGGCTGACTTGCCCCTGCCTTTCCTTGCCTCCCAGGCCAGTCCCTCCTCCTCAGGGAGGCCCAGCTACGTCCCTGGCAGGGTGCCCCCTTCTCAGAGCACACGACCCGCTTAGGATCTCCGCTCGCCCCTGAGACTTCGCCCCGGTCTCTCTATCCCCGCCTCGAGACTCCCCCTGGGCAGAGACTTTTTCAAAGGATTACTTCTTAACCTCCGCCTCCCCAGTATCCGGAAGAGCGCCTGGCACACAGCAGATGTCCCACGGGTGTTGGTGAGACTCCGTACAGTACTCGAGGGCATGCGTTCTGTGCTCATTCTCTGCTAGTGCACCAGCACAGGTGCTCACCCGTGTGAGCACAGGGCTCTGGGAGTCAGGCGTCACTCAGATGCGTGCACAGGTGGAGAGCAGGGGTCCCATTCACATCCAGGGCTGTCACGCTGAGCAGGGCTCCCTGCCCAGGCTCTCAGCAGCACCGTTCACAACCAGACTGTCCCAAGCCCCGGGCCTCAGGACCCCTGACCCTCGGGGGCGGCAGGACTCCTGGCTGGGGAGTTCCCATCATCCTCCTGACTTTGTCTTCCCTTACCTCGCCACCCAGAGAACAAGCATTAATATTCGTGTGTCTGTGTCTTGTGTCTGTGTTTATGTGATCACTTGGACCATTTTATGGTTCTTTTCCACTTAGTACGTCACAGACATTTTACTGTATTATTAAATAATTCCTTAAAAGACTGTAAATAGCTGCATTGTAATCCATCCTATAGAAATATCATATCGGGGCGCCTGGGTGGCGCAGTCGGTTAAGCGTCCGACTTCAGCCAGGTCACGATCTCGCGGTCTGTGAGTTCGAGCCCCGCGTCGGACTCTGGGCTGACGGCTCAGAGCCTGGAGCCTGTTTCCGATTCTGTGTCTCCCTCTCTCTCTGCCCCTCCCCCGTTCATGCTCTGTCTCTCTCTCTCCCAAAAATAAATAAACGTTGAAAAAAAAATTTAGAAATATCATATCTTATTTAACTGTTGCCCCGATGTCAGACATCCAAATTGTTGCCAGTTTTTTTTTTCTGTCTCGTAAATTTTGTAAATAATCCTGTAGTGGTCATAATTCCATGAGCTCACTGTGTTTCTTTCCTTAAGGAGAGTCCTGAAAGGAGAGGTGCTAGGTCACAGGAACTTGTTACGGCTTTAGATCCCTTATTCCACCTGCTCCAGCATTGAGCTCATCAGTCAAAAAATGTGCCAGTTTGTTAAAAGAAAACAGTCGGATCTCATTTTCATTTCCACTGCTTTGCATCGTGACAAGGTCAGAGACTTTTAACCGTAGGTTCAGGGCCACTGCCCCGAATGGCCCACAAGGATCCCACCAGTTCATTCGTTGTATTGGTCGTGACATTTTCCGTTCTATGGGTGCATTGCTTATCCGTTCTTTCTTTGAACAAGCATAAGACCCTGCTGTGTGCCAAGTCAGTGGGGGATTCAGCAGTGAACAAAAGACTAGAGCCCTTGCCTTCGTGAGGTTTATCTTCTGTTAGGGTGAAGAAGACAATTAAGGAATAAACACACAGGGGATCGGAGAACAAAAAGCACCACAGAACACCAGCGAGGACAGGGGAGAGGGAGTGTGGAGCGTGGTTCTAAACATGTTCTAAAGACCTTGAAGGAAGTCTGCAAACGGCAAGTGCAAAGGCCCTGAGGCAGAAAGGCGCTGGCTGTGTTTGAAGCAAAGCAGGAGGCCTGGTGGCTCTGAGCAGAGTGAGCAAGGAAGACAGTCACAGAGGCGAGGTCAGAGGGTAATGAGGGCAAGTCGGGGAGGGCCATTGTGAAGCTCTGCCTGTTACTCTGGGCAACAGGTGAAGCCTTTTGAGAGTTTTGCTTGACCTGATGCACACCTTAAAAAGATCATTCTCAGAAGAGAGGGACGATGGCTTTTTAATGAGGGCTCTGCCCTCGCCTACCACTCCGTCGAGGGAACAAGTGTTAATACTTGGGGGGGGGGGGTGTGTGTACAGGTGTGTGTGCACTTTAAAAAGGTCATCCACAGAGGGCGATGGCTGCGTGCGGAAGCAGGGAGACAGTTGCAGTAATCTGTGCAAGAGATGATGGTGGCTTGGACCAGGAGGTGAGAATGGAGAGTCAACTTCCATTGGGATCGTGGGCGGTTAGGGAGTGGGGGTAGGTCTTTCGCAGGCGACTCCGGGCCTGAGCTACTCGAAGCACATGCTCCATTTGCGGAGGTGGAGACCTCGGGAGGCCGATGGTTTGAAGTTGACGAGACAGGAGAGAAGAAGGAACTTTCCTTGGTGAAGCTCGGATGTTCTTTCTTGCTTGCGAGGACCGCTCTTAACCCAGAGCTGACTTGGGGTCAGCCACGCCGTTCCCCGCTCCTTCAGTAGCCTTGACGTCATGGCCCAGCCACAGCAGAGGCCTGTTTCCCACCCATCGACAGCCCGAGCAGGTGGCCACGGATTTACTGGCATGGTCCGAGACCAGCTACACTACTCTGATCATAGCACGTTTATGACATTTTAATATCCAGCAGATCAAAGGCTTGATTACTTGCCTTTCCCAAAAATGTCACGGCTATTCTGTATATTTATTTTTCCGTATCAACCTTAATGTCCATGTGTCTAATGGTTTAAACATTTTTTTATGTTTATTCATTTTTGAGAGAGAGAGAGAGAGACAGAGCATGAGTGGGGGAGGGGCAGAGAGAGAGGAAGACACAGAATCCAAAGCAGGCTCCAGGCTCCGAGCCGTCAGCACAGAGCCCGACGCGGGGCTCAAACTCACAAACCGTGAGATCGTGACCTGAGCCGAAGTCGGACGCTCAACCCACCGAGCCACCCAGGCGCCCCATCCATTGAGATGTTTCTTAGGATTTTATTAACTTGTACTTATAATTCGAGAAGACCTTTTGAAATGCAGTCTTCACATCTGGGATCACAGCGCACGTCCCTTTGCCATCCCATCCTTGCTTTCTACCCCCCCCCCCAGAACGTGCACAGCTGTCTCTGTATACCTTACTCTTGCATATGAAATTTCTCCCAAGATACTCAAGAGCTTGTCACTAATGTAAACGTGTGTTGTTTTCACAACACAATTTCTAATGAGTTATAATTACTGCCCCCAAAATGGTCTTGCTTTTTTTGCATTTTTGGCTTCATTCCAGGCACTTTCCTCGTTGTCTTGAACTTCCTACTTGTGCAGTCACATCCACAAATAAGGATGAATCTTGTCTTTCAACATTTATACCGTTTATTTCATCTTCTTGTCTTATTTCAAAAGCTGGAGTCTCTAAAAATGTGAATCATAGAACTGTCAGTGAGCATGCCTGTCATGTTTCTGACTTTAACGCTTTGTCACCCATTTAATATGTTTGCAGATGGCATCTGGCTAATATTCTCTTATAGGGAGGGAGTATTACACATAAAGTCTTCGTTTTATTTCTATGTGGTTTATCTATCGTATTCTATTCTATACCATTTCTATCAGGAAGAGCTGCTGAATTTTGTTAATGCCTTTTTGCCATCTGTCGGTATGTGACCTAATGTAAGGAATTGAAAGATTTGCTAATTCTTTAAAATGTTTTTAATGTTTATTTTTGAGAGAGAGACAGACCGACAGAAGGCAAGTGGGGGTGGGGCAGAGAGAGAGAGAGACAGAATCCAAAGCAGGCTCCAGGCTCTGAGCTGTCAGCACAGAGCCCGACGTGGGGCTTGAACTCAAACTGCGAGATCATGACCTCAGCAGAAGTCGGACGTTCAACCGACTGAGCCACCCAGGTGTCGCAAGATTTGCTAATTCTTAGAGGACTCGTATACTTGGAATAAATCCTAGTTGATTTTTTATTTAAAAAAAGGACAATGGTGCTAAATATCTCTAATGGTCTTTTAAAAAATGTTTTAATGTCGTCACATTCGTGTCCACAAATTAGGTTGGTTCACATTTTTTATTTCAAGTGTTTACCGTACTTAGGTATTAGGGAGATATATAACGAGCTGGAATACTAAGTATTCCTGTCCGTGTGCTGGAACAATTTGACTTACATAAAAATTATCTATTGCATAGAAGTGAGATTCAGCTTGCCCTTAAAATCAGCTAGGCTTGGCACCTTTTTAATAATAGACGGTAGATCTTATAACAGCCTTTTCAGTTTCTTTTATGGTTACCTGTCTATTCAGACCTTTCTAATACTCAAGTTAAATTTAGTAATCTATATTTTGCTTAAAAACGATTCAGTTTCCTCTGGAGCTAAAACCATATTAACCTAAGGTTGCATAATCCGCCTGGTGAGAATTCTTCTATACCTGTTGCTAGAAGAGTAGTACTTCCCATTTGCTGTGTGTTTCAACACTTTCAGAGAGCACTCACATATAGCATCTCATGTCACCTTTACTCTGCCCTGATGGATGAGGAGACCGAGGCAAAAGGGGCTAGTGGCTTGCATGGGGCCACACGGTGTGTTAGAGGGAGAGTCTAGCGTCAGACTCAGGGCTCCCACCTTCTGGTTCTAGATTGTAGATCGTCCACCCGTGTTCTTTCCAGTTATGTCCACCTGGGGCCCATCCTTCTCGGGACACAAAGGAGTGACAAGTGTGAGGATGGAGTCTGAGCGTGACCCTCCGTCGGGGGGGGGGGCTCCCTTTGCAATCTGAACACCAGCACCCCTTGGGACGTTTGGGGGGCTAGCCACGTGCTTAGCTATGGGAGGTGAACTTTAACTGTTGGAACATGTATCATCTGCGTCAGTAACATCACTCTTAGTTTCTAGAATGAAAAAGGAAAGGCATTCATTTGCTTTGAATGTCTCCAAGAGGACGTATTTAAAAGCTCCTTTTAACCTTTCGGCGGTTGAAGATGAGACAGGCTGTGGCCCGAGTGTAGTGTGGCCACATTTTTGAAGATATTTGCAGCAGCACTCTGTGTTTGACCCAACTTCATAAAGTAACATTATGATCTGTCCTGAAGGATAGTAACGCATGATACATATATTGCTGAAAATGAGACATGACCGTTTGGGGGGGGGGGGGGATTAGTCGTGAAAATCTCGTAAAGGTCTCAGCACAGCGCCGTGCGTCATGAGAGGTGCTGCAGCTGACAGGCACGGCGGGGTTTGAGGGAGGCAGCGCAGCGTATTTCAGAGTCCACCCTGGTCCGGGGACAGCTCTTGTGCGTCGTCACCTGTGGGTTCTCACGGAGCCCGGTGTCCCCTCCCACCTCCAGCCTCACCCCTTCCTCAAACCCGAAGAGCTGAGCTGCTGATGCAGGGGCCACAGGTCTGGTTGTGGGGGGCCTTTTCTGACTGCAGCAAGTAGGTGATGCGAGGACTGCATCCCTGAGCGCTGTCCCCTCTCAGGAGGCTCGGGACGCAGCTGCCCTCTGAGCCCCGGTCTCCCAAGTCTGGCTTCATTGTGAGCTCAGTCTGTGCTCCTGACTGGCCCACCTGCTGTCCCGCCTGTCCGCCATTGTGGGCATCAGCAAGTGCAGAACGTGGGCTGCGGTCTTCCCCAGACCCCTCCCGCTCACCTTGCCCAAGCCCTCTTGCCAGCCCAGAAGCCTAAACATACACTAAGCAGGTCCTCCCCTGCCCCTCTTTCCCCAGAGCCCATTCCTCCTCCCTCCAGAAGGGGGTCCCCGAGCCCAGGTTGCCGCTAGCCCTTCCTCGGGGCTCCCTGGCACCATGGACAGCGTCCTGAGGCCCCAACCCGCAGGCGCGCTGCCCAGGGAGAGGTGTAGAATGCTAGGGGTCTGGTCCTCTGCCCGCCTCTGCCTCCGACCCCACAAATTCTGCCCCCGCCGTGACTCAATGTCTGTGATCCTTGAGAAATCTGGGGCTTAAGGGAACACTTAGCCCACAGTGGCGCCGCAGCATCGCGTAGTAACGGCCATCGAAACCTGCCTTTCAGATTCTAACCGCTGTAAGTATAAATCCACTGCACTAGTGTCGGGAAATAAAAGCAGTCCAGAGACGTACCCCCTGTTCCGTCCCTTCCCTCAGAGCAGACACTCGCTGTGTGTTTGTGAAATGGACCAAAAGACAGACCGAGTGAGTGAACGGATGAGGACAAAGTCCCGCCCTCCCCGGGACGACTCTGCATGCAGCCTGCCTGGTGGCACTGACTCACTTTTGCTCCTTCTTCCATGGTCGGTGAGCCCAGGCTTCCCCGCCCGCCAGGTCTGAACCTCTGGTTGGGGCTCCCCCGGGGCCCAGAGCCACGAGATGGTTTATAATTTATTAAGTGAATCAATCTTCCTTTCTGCTCTGCCCAGACTGCTGCCGAGTGGGCCGAGAAAATGCCCCAAGGCCCACCACCCACGACTCCCAAGGAAACAGCACACCAGGAGCTCCTGGCTCGGATCCACAAGGCAGTGGGCTCCTGTTACTGTGCGATTGCTCAGGAGTTTGACAACTTCGACACCATGAAAACGAACACCGCCTCCAGGGACGAATTCAGGGCTCTTTGTGCTCGCCACGTGCAGGTTCTGACCGATGAGCAGGTAAGAAATGCATTTGGTTCCTCATCCTAACGTATGAGTGCCCGGCCAACTGTTCCCCAGGGCACGGAGAGTTTAGAATACTTGAAGGCTTGGGGGCAAAGCAGGGGGTGGTGTCGTTACTGTTTTGTTTTCAATCTCATTGAAGGAGTTTTCTGTTTGACAAGTAAGACTTGCAACTTTTCGATCGGGGTGCAAATTGTGTCACTTTTTTTCTTTATTTTTTAAAGTTTATTGAGAGAGAGAGAGAGAGAGAGAGAGCGAGCGCACAAGAGCGTGTGTGCAAGCAGGGGAGGGGCAGAGAGAGAGGGAGGGAGGGAGAGAGAGTGACAGAGAGAGAGAGAGAGAGAGAGAGAGAGAGAGAGAGAGAACATCCCAAGCAGGCTCAGCACTGTCAGCACAGAGCCTGACACGGGGCTTGATCTCATGAACCATGAGATCGGGACCTGAGCCGAAATCAAGATTTGGATGCTTAACCAACTGAACTGCCCAAGTGCCCCAGTCACTTTTATTTTTTAAATCCAATTAAACTCGGTTCCAGCGGCCACTCTCCCTCTCCTTCCCTGGATAATCCCAGAGCTTGTGTGACCCCAAGAGGCAGCCGGTCTTCCCCCAACACCTGAACGGGGCAGCTCAGAGCCTGTGAGTTGCTCTGGGCCTCCCGCCACCCTGCCTCCCCTCCCGTTCCCTCTCCCTGGTTCTGTTGCTAGCACTTTCGGATGCTCTGGGGATCCCACCCCAGGCATGCTGGTGACGTGCCCACCGCGCAGGCTGGACAAGGCCACCCTCTCTGAGGCCCTGCTGCCCCACACAGAACCCCCAGAAGGGATTCTCTGCGGCTCCCTCCTCAGAAACCAGTGGTGCTCTTTTTAGCTCTGGCAACCTCCCACCCTGGGCTTCTTTGGCCCCTTGTGGCCCCCCAGGGCCTGCCAGCAGGATGGTCTCCGGAGGACCTGCCTTGCAGTTTCCCGACTTCAGTCGATAGTAACACTAAATGCTGGTGCCGGGGGACGGTTCCCCGGGTTGCTTGCTCCTCGCTGTGGCCCAGACACCGGAACAGAGCCCGGCACAGAGCAGGTGCTCAGCAAGTCCCGGTGAACGGATAGCGTGGCGGGTTTAGTGTGCACGTTCTCCACCCCCACCGTCCAGTGGCCGAACAGCTGGGGCGACACAGAGCACCCGACGATCCGAGCACGGAAGCAGAGCTCCCCCGCCCCCGACAGCAGACACACTGCTGCAAGCCCTCCCCACTTGTCAAACAAGCCGGTGCCCTAGTGCCACAGAGTCACCCAGGTGGAAACCGAAATCCAAACTACTTCGGAAAGTGCTCCACCGGCCTCCTTCCCCGGCTCAGCCCGAGTAGCTTCCTGCCGCTCCCGGTGGAGAGGTCACCCTCCCCTCCCAAGATGGGGCGCTCTACCCTCAGGCCTCACTTTCTCAGGGGGTCCCGGATGAGAACTAAGAGTATTCACATGGAAGGGAGACCGTCACACTCCATGCCCATCGCCACCCAGGCCTCAGGACTCCCCACCCTAAAGAACGAATTCACTAACGTTAAGAATTCGAGCATCAGATTTCACTTTCCTAAAATATCACCTTTTTAAAGCATCATGATCATTTTTGCTAAGCCGAATTAAAGTGCTTTTCCCCAGTTCGGTCTCGTAGATCGTCAGAGCTGAGCGAGATCGCTGTTTGCAAACGCTCGTCCCCATTACTATACGTGGGTGGAAACCTTTACGATTAACCCAGTTGTGTTTATGGTTCGATGGGGCGAACTAACTAAGGTTTTACTAATGAAGATTTTTCATTTCATCTAAATGAGTAAACTGTTGCTCTCATTATAGATATAAATTAGTGATGTGCTAGCATATCTGACACCTGTACCAGAGAATCTGATTTTAATCGTCCACCAAGAAAGCTTCACCATCCCCGACACATCCAGCCTCCCACCTCTGCAACAAAATCAAATACTTTTTTATTTTTATTCTTCCTTCTAAAACTATGCAGACACATCGCAAATACAGTCTGCATCACCGAGGACATCAAAATCTGGCGTAAGAACCATGGTTTAAGTTGGGTGATGATTAGCAAAACTTGTGCACTGTTTGAGAAGGGAGCTTCTGGACACAGGCTGGTAAACAGGAAGGAAAGATCCTTGTGTGACCCGTGGGCCATGACCTTCTTGGTTCGATGGGACGATGTGTGGTACAGGGAGACACAGAAGTAGTTTGGCTCCTTAACATGTCGAGACCCCAATTGCCACTACTCAGAAGGGTTCCCCGAAGATTCTGGGACAGGTCCAGCCGTGTTAACCAGCATCTGAGTACAGATCTCACGTCTTCTAAAAACGATCTCATCCTAAAAAAAAACATCCAACTATCATGAATCCGAGAGGTCAGCTTTCTTGGATGACCGAGCTCCGAAAGCAGGGAAGTACCAGCTGTTTTGAAAACTTCCGGTGTAATTAACCTTTCAGAAAAGGAGAGCAACTTTCTGAGCAGGTGGAGTTGGAAACTGATGGGGCTTTGTGGCTCCCCAGAAAGCGTGTTATAAAGGCCTGGGAACTGGGTCCACTTGGGTATTGCTTAAGAAAAGAGAGACCCACAGAGAGAGCCTCTCCCGGTCAGGCGGTTTCGGTCAGTCTTGGTAATTGCGTGAGGATTTAGCTATATTTACAGCTACGTTAGGGAAAGGAAGGATCAAACATTTCCGACCATTTCAGGTGTGGTGTTTCTTTTTTCTTTTTTTTTTTTATTATTTATTTTTGAGAGAGAGAGAGAGAGAGCATGCAAGGGGGCAGAGACAGGAGACAGAGAATCCCAAACAGGCTCTGTGCTGTCAGGGCAGAGCCCAATGTGGGGCTCAATCTGATCTCATGACCCATGAGATCATGACCTGAGCTGAAATCAAGAGTCAGACGCTTAACTGACTGAGCCCCCCAGACACCTCTCAAGAGTGGTGTTTCTTAAACAGACACCTCTAGGACACTAGAAGAACACAGACAAAGAACCAGCAGTCTCTCAGGCAGACAGGTGGGGGTTTCAGTTCTGCCTCTGTGCTTGTCCAGCTGTGTGACCTTGGACAAGTTACACAACCTCTCTGAGCTTCATTGTCCTTCCCTATGAAATGGGAGCGCACAACACTCCCCAAGCTCGATGCCTTCCCCTCCAGCCGGCCTGTTCAGCCTCTCCCGCTCGCTGCTGTCTCCCTACGCCTGCCCCCTCACATCTAGCCACGCCAGCTCCTCCTTCAGGACTGGCTCCAAGCCGAGCGAAGCCTTTCCTGACCGTACCTGTAGCTGGAGGAATTGGCCATGCCCCACTTTGGCCTCCCCGCCTCTACCCTGAGCTCCCGATGCCCTGGCCTGGCTCACAGGGCACGTCTGCCTGTTGTTCGGCACAAGGCTGTCTGTCCTGACGATGCACCGAGTGGCTGAAGGCGGCACCCATCTGCTCGTTCACTTACTGGGGGCCCTCTGTGCACAGTGGTGATGTTAGGTCCTGAGCAACGAAGGGGGACCTGCTCCCTGCTTCCTTTGAGCTCGGATCCACGGAGGGGAGAGCTGTGCGTTATTTATGTTGTTACAAGCTGCTCCCTGCTAGGATGGGCCAGCAGTGGGGGCCTGGACCCAGGGGTCAGGGCAGTTTCCCTAAGGGCGTGACGTTGGGGTCGTGGGAGTTGCCACTGAGAGGAGACAGGAGAGAGCAGTGCAGGTGGAGGGAACATTCCGGAAGCAGGAGCGGCGAGCATGTGGCATTAGAGGAGCTGCTGTGGGCACCGCAGATCTGCCCTCGTGGTCCGCGCTTTTTCAGGGGCAGGGGGAGTGAGTGAGACGTGCGTGTTGGCTGGTGATAAATGCCGCAGAGGCCCCGGGAGTGGGAACCAGGGTGGTGCGGAGGGAGCCTTTGGGTAGGGCAGTCAGGGAAGGCTCCCTGAGGAGGCGGCTCGGGGCCTGGGAGCAGAGGAGGTCGGGTGTGCGGGAGAAGGGTGAGTGGACCACAGGAGCCCGAAGGGCAGGGGAGCCGTGGACAGGGGTGGGGTGCTGCGGGTGGAGGGGCTGGGCGGGGGCGATGTTGGGGTCTCCCGGGTCTCTGCCCGCAGCCACATCTGCCATGGACTCCTGCTTCCCGCTCACTCTTCCTCCGTGAAGCTCACTTGCTTCACCCTTCTCCTTAGGAGATAGTCTGGGGACGGGATTCTGTGTCGGAGGATACCCCCCCCCCCCCGACACTGCGAAGAGAGCGCTAACCTGTCTTCCAGCGTCTCTCGGTGCTGGTATCTGCTAATTTGTGCACGCTTTCTCCGGGCGCCCGACCCCAAAGAGGAAGAAAGCACCCCGTCAGAGACACGGGAGGAGGAGGGACGGAGCCAGGAGGCTGTTCGAAGTCCCTGACACCTCCACACGCAGCTTGCCCGGCGTGGCCCTTCCACGCGGCCCCACGGCCAGGCGGTTCGCCGTGGCTCGGCCTGGTTGTGGGGGCTGGACGCCTCCCACCTCGGCCTCGGGGTCTGGTCCTCGGTGACTCTAGAAAGGCTGCCCATTGGCAGCACAGGCCCGTCCCAGCTCTGCCTGGCTGCCCCTGTTTCCCCCTCAGGTAGCAGGTCGGTGGCTTGCCTCTAATTGCCCACCTCACACGGGGCATCTTGTCCCTGTTCCTGAAAGGGGTGCCGCCCCCCACTACCTGTAGCTGACCCCGGCTCCTGTGGGCCACACACGCACGGGCCTCTGGTGTCACGGCTCCGTTTCTATTCAGCCCGATTTCCCCGTTGTGCTTGAACAAGACGGTGCTCTTTTATTGTTATTATTTTTTTAACTTTATTTTGAGAGAGAGAGAGAGAGAGGAAGTGGGGGAGGGAGGGAGAGAGAGAGGCTCCCGAGCAGGCTCTGAGCTGTCAGCGCAGAGCCCGATGCGGAGCTCGAACCCACGAACCAGGAGATCGTGACCTGAGCCAAAGTCAGATGCTTAACCAACTGAGCCCCCCAGGCGCCCCAGGACATGTATCTTCAAAAACTGCTTTCCATCTCTCTACCCCTTCTGTTCGTGCAAGTTACACACCTTTTCTACTCGGTCCGCTGACGTGTTAACCGCAGTTGTTTGAAAGTCCTTGTCTGATGACCCCACAAAAGGAGCCTCCTCTGACTCTCGTCGGGTGATTGCTGTATCTCTTGGCGATGGGTCAGTTCATCTTTTGTCGATAGGTCTAGATTTCCTTTCTTTATATTGAAAGCCAGACGTCATGTAAAGAAGAGTTGAGACAGAGATATCAATAGTATTTATGCCTGAACGTGGACATACCTCTTCTGGCTGACCGCGAACGGGAGGGCATTCCGGAATCAGTCTGGTCGGCAGTTGAGCTGCGTTCGAGTGTTACCGTTGCTGCCCCCACCCTAGGGGTGCGTGGTGCACAGGCGTCAGACCCTCCAGCAGGGAGAGATGCCAGGACGCTGCTGAGTATTCCTCCTGCACGTCCGGGCCACAGGACAGGGCCCCCCGTGCTCAGGGCCAGGCTTACGCAGGGTGGCGCTGTCTAGGCCTTCCTGGTCCAGCCTGGTTTAGGCCAGGGTGGCGCCTTCTCCGCATTCCTGCCCCTCCACACCCCCTTCTGTGGCGGTCAGACTCTGCCCGGTCTCCGTGGTGGGTGGGTCTTGGGCGGGAGAGGAGGTAAGCCGACCTCTGACCTTTGCTTGGTAGAGGTGCAGATCCTAGGGTCGCTGCCCCTCCTTCAGAAGCACGGGGCTTTTGCCCGCACCCTTCCGCCTGGGGCCGTGGATCTGTGGATCTACCCCTCCTAGAGACACAAGGGTTTGCTTCCTTCCCTCCCCCAGGGGTCCTGGTCTTGAGTGGGTTTGCTACGCCTCCCCCAGTGGCTTAAGGCTTTCGCTTCCCGTGAGAGGAGGGTCTGGAGAAGCGTGCGGTGTTGCGAGTCTGTCCCCTCCCGTGCTTTCTCTCTCCAGAGCAGCAGCAGAGGCGGGTGGAGGGGAGCTGGTGAGCGCGAGCGTTCCCTGTCTCTGGGCCTCTCCGTCATCCCAGCCTCACGTGCCGGCACACGCTCGGCCTGGAACGTGCTAGCTGGCTTCTTCCCGAGTGCTGCCAGGCGTGAGAGCTGGCGTGTCTGGCTCTCCTCGGAGACTTGGGGCTCCGTGGCATTCGGTCCCCTCGGCTCCCTGGAACCTCAGCTCTCTGATGGGCTCTAAAACAGCTCTGATTTCGTTTTGTTTTAAGTTTATGTATTTATTTTTTTGAAGGAGAGAGAGAGGTGGGCGGAGAGAGGGAGGGAGAGAATCCCAAGCAGGCTCCACACTGTCAGCGCAGAGCCCGACACGGGGCTCGAACCGACAAACGTGGGATCATGACCTGAGCCAAAACCAAGCGTTGGACGCTTCACCGACTGAGCCACCCGGGCGCCCCGAACCCTTCTGACGGTGTAGATACTCGGCTTTCTCTTGCTGTTAGATGCGAGTGGCGATCTCCGGCAGCTTGCCTCCCTGCAGAAGTGGGGCCCAAAGTCAGAGATCTTTAGGCGTTCGGAAGGTAGTTAACGGCTTCTCTGCATTTGAAGAGGACGTTTCAGGAAGCACGCCTTCCGCCACCGGGACGTGGAAACTCACTCGCTCTCAACTCGCTCACGAACTATCAGAATTTTGCCCGGGTTTCACGCCCAGCTCACGGGTCAGAAGCCCCTTGTGTGGTGCCCTGTTTGCAGGCTTCTTGATGCCTCTCCTGTCCCCCCAGCCCCACCCGCCTCCGTCCCCTGCAGCATCTGTAGGGCTCCATTAGCATTCTGGGGCGCGATCTGTCAGGACTGAGGAGCCACGCGTGGGTTTCCCTTTGCCACCCACCCGCTTCGGTGTCCTCCTGGCCACGTTCATTCTGCCTTCATGGTGAGGCTCCTTTGGCGAAGAGAGGGCTTCCGGGCTCCCTCTTGGACTTCGTTTGCACCAGAAGATTACAGGAGACGCCGTTGCTGTCCTTAGCGGCTTTATAAACGTCCTCACACCCATGCTTCAGGTTTCCACGGGGTCCATAACACGGGCACCCTTCTTTGTATCTCCCCTTGATAATGTGACCTTCCTCCTCCTTCCTCCCCAACGTGGCTAACATAGGAGTGCGCGAGAGCCGGTGGCGCCCGCTTCCTCTTCCAGGCCGCATCCTGCTCTGCTTCCCGAAAGCCTTTCGTGATGAATGCGATCACGATGTGGCTTAGCACCGTCTGTCCCCTTCATTGTTAAAGGGTCTTGCCGTTGTCTGATCGGTCTTAGGTGAGTTTTTCAGGACTTTCAGCAGCCGAGCAAACGTTTCTAGAGCACCTGCCATGTGCCGGCCCCTTCGGGAGATGTAGGACATTTAAAGATGAATCTGACGACCTTCAGAGAGCTGCAGGACCGGGCAGGTTGGCGTCACCTGCAGAGGTGGCTTCAGCATGGGCGGGAAGGTGGAGAAGAGCGCCGGACATCTGCTCCGGGGCGTTGGGAGAACTTTCCTGGAGGGAGACGGGTGGCGAGCCTCCTCCTGACTGGGGGTGACGACCGCCATTGGTGACGGTGAGGTCTGTCTGAGACAGACACGTGGTCACTTTCTCAAGGTCTCTCACTTCCCCTCCACCAGCTGGTTTGACCTCACCGATCAAAATTAAAGCAACGCGCTTCTGCACACATCACAAATGACGTGGAACCGTCCGTACACGGCACCGTCCACAACCTGGTTTCAAAGTTGTTCCCGAAGACGTGACCTTTAGGGGACGGTACCAGGGTTCTCTCTGTACCATCCCTGCAACTTCCTGCAAATCTACAATTCTTTTGAAATAAAAAGTTTAAAACGTGAATCAAGAATATTGTCCCAAACTATGGGGCGCCCGGGTGGCTCGGTCACTTGGGCCTCCGACTTGGGCTCAGGTCATGATCTCACGGCTCATGAGTTCGAGCCCCACGTCGGGCTCTGTGCTGACAGCTCGGAGCCTGGAGCCTGTTGAGGATTCTGTGTCTCCCCCTCTCTCCGCCCCTGCCCTGCTCATGCTCTGTCTCTCTCTATCTTTCAATAATGAATAAATGTTAAAAAAAAAAAAAAAAAAAAAGAATATTGTCCCAAACTAAACCTTCTTCCCTTCTCAGGGCCTAGAACATTCCTCCTCTCTTCCCCACCCCCCAGTACTTCATTTCCGGAATTTCAAACCCAACCGGTACTGTCTCTCATAATTTGCCTTTTGGAAACCCCAGCGGAGGCCAAGAGCGATGCTGGCCTCCGGTCAAGGTCAGGCCCGAGGGACGGACGGGAAACACCATTCCCCTTGCCCCTAGAGGCCGCTGCTCTCCTGGGTGGGCGCAGGAGGCTGGGACCCCACTGGTTCTGAATCAGTTAGCCCTCTTCTCAGCTTCCTGAAAACCCTCAGTCATCCAAAGTGGCTCATCTAGGTTGCTGGAGTCATTTTGCCCCACCGGTGTGGTTCCGACGTGGCCTGTGATGTCAGACGGTACCAGCCCAGAGCCATACCCTTCTCTCTGGTTTCCCAGACACCTCCCTTCCCACCTTGTGAGAGGACAGGGCTGGCCCTTCGGGGACACGCACCTGGCCGTGAACACAGCGGCTGAGGGCCGCGGTGCCTGGCCAGCTGTTGGCAGAACTCAGGCGCCCACGAGGAAGAGAAATGAGTCCGGCCGGGCTTCCCCGGGACCAAGGTGGGCCAGGGCCTTGATTTGCATTTTCTCCTAAAGTGTTCTCATAGACTGCCGCTCAGTCTCTGTGACTAATCACAACATTTAATGGCGTTCCACTGCTCACTAAGGGCCCAATTCAATTAAAAAATTGTCCTGTGGAAGCCGTGAATAATCCTCTTGTCTTTGCTTTTCCTCTCTCACGGATGCCTCCATCAAGTGGAGGCTGAGCGGATTTTTTTTTTTCTTTTTCTTTTTCAATTTGTTTTCATTGCCGCAGGCCTCGGCCCCCCTGCCGACGTGAGCGCTGGCCTCCACTGGCTTCTGTCCACTCTCGTGGGCGCTGCGGGCACTCTGCTGGGCTTTTACACTAACCCCTGGGAACGACTTCTGCTTCTTTGCCAGTTTGACAGACTGTGGAGCGAGATGCCGGTCAATGCCAAGGGGAGGCTCAAGTATCTGGACTTCCTGAGCATGTTCAGCTCCGAGAGAGGGGCCACACCGCCAGCCACTGACAGTTCCACCAAGGCCCAGAAAGGCTGCAGTGCTCCCGAAGTCTCAGAGAGAGGCAGATCCGCAGCTTCATCAACGCCTGCGCCCGACCTCAGAGCAGGGTTGAAAACGCAGAGCCACCCCTCTGTGAGTCCTCGTCTCGCGGCGCCACTGCGCCCCGGGTCCCCAGATCCCCAAACCCCAGTGGTCCTGAGTGGCAGGTGACCGACAAGGTGCCATAGGGTGAGCCTGGGGCGGGGGCACAGGAGAGGAGCCCAAGGTGGGTCCTTAGCGCTCACCTGCCTGGAGGGGGGAGGGAGGTGTGGGGAAGGACTGGGGGAGGCTTGGGTGGAAGGAAGGCGTGAGGGCTGGAAGGAGGAATAAGGAGGATTCAGGGTAGGAAATGGGTACGGGAGCGGGGACAGAAGACCCTCGATCAGCGAGCTGGGCATTCATCGGGCAGGAAGGCGGACACCCCATGGTAGGCGTCCGCTTTGTGCGAGGGCCCTACACGCGCCCAACCGCAACGTGTCGTCACCCCCATTTTACGGTTGAAGATACGAGGCTCTAAGAGGTGTCCTCATGTGCTCAGGGTCCCTCAGTCAGACACGGGGAGATCCAGTTTCCAACCCAGGCCTGTCTAACTCTGCGGCTCTGGCCCCGGGCTGAGCCGCCCGGTCTGGGGTGCGGGAAGGGGGCCGGCCTCACTGAGGCGCTCGCCTCATCTGCAAGCCGGAGGGCAGCAGCCCCGAGAAAGGGTGGTTGAGAGGATCCCAACCGTGTGCAGAATTCATTGCACATCTACTCTGTGCTGGGTCTTTTCGAGAGCTGAGAGTGAACAAGCATCCCTTGCCCTGGCGGAGTTTACATTCTTGTCGGGGATGATGGGCACGTCATGTATTTAGCGAGTTGGAGACACTGAGTAGAGCAGAATGAAGGGGTGGGGTCAGGAGCACCCCAAAGATGTTGGCGTCCTAAT
The DNA here is from genome assembly GCF_007474595.2 of Lynx canadensis. Lineage (NCBI taxonomy): Eukaryota > Metazoa > Chordata > Mammalia > Carnivora > Felidae > Lynx > Lynx canadensis. The sequence goes on along the minus strand of NC_044309.1, from coordinate 135,785,379 downwards.
CTCTAGGACCTGTAATACGTCACCTCACATGGCACGGGGCGGGGATCAAGGCTGCAGGTGGAATTAAAGGTGCTAATCAGCCGACTTAACAAGGGAGGATCCTAAGTGTCCGGGTGGGCCGGAGGCAATCACAAGGACCTGTAAACGGGGGACGCAGAGGCAGAAAGGTCCGTGTCGGAGAGACGCCATTTGAGAAAGTCTCCACTGTTGCTCCCGACTTGGAAGGTGCGGGAAGGGGCCACAGGCTAAGACGTGTGGGCGCCTCTCGATGCCAGAAAAGGTAAGTAAGAAACAGATTCTCTCTTAGAACCTCAGAAAGAACACCGTCCCGCTGACGCCTTGGTTTTAGCTCAGTAGGACCCACCTCAGGCTTCTGGCCTTCAGAACTGTAAGAGAGTAAGTGTGCTGTCTTAAGCCACCGAGTCTAGAACTGTCAGGGAAGCCGCGGAAGACACGCTGGGGCGGTGCGGGGGGGACAGGCAGGCGGTGTGGGGCGACTGTGGCTTTCACTCCAGAGGCTGGAGCCCTTGCAGGTGTTTAAACAGAGGAGTGATGTGGGCTGCAGCGTCTTTAAAAAGCCTGCTGTGGATTCTGTGTGTGGAATAGAGGGTGTGGGTGGAGTGGGGGCTGGAGGGGGGTGGGCAGAAGCGAGCAGGTGGGGGGGAGGCTCCAGTGGTCCAGGGGGGAGGCCCGGTGGCTCTGAGTGAGATGGGCAGTGGGGAGCCGGCGGCCGGCAGTCAGGTAAAGCCAACAGGATTTCCCAGTGGATTCGGTGTGGGGTGGAGAGGGAGAGAGTCCAGGAGAGCCTCTAAGGGTTTGACTTGAACACCTGGGAGAAGGGCGTTACATCAAGCCAGAGGGGGAAGGCTCGGGTGGTACAGAATTTGGGAGAAAGACCAGGAATTCAATGGAGTTCCTGTATTGGACTTTTTTTTTTTAATGTTTATTTTATTTTTGAGAGAGAGAGAAAAAGAGAGAGGACCCGAAGCGGGCTCTGCGCTGACAGCAGACAGTCCGATGCGGGGCTCGAACTCGTGACCCGGGCCAAAGTCGGACGCGTAACCAACGGAGCCACCCAGGTGCCCCAAGTTCACTACTCTATTAGATAATGACAGGACGTGTTCACGGGCAATGCCTGGGCTGCATTCAATTCATTCCCCATATTTAAACGGAAAATGCAATAAGATAGCCTTATAGTTGGTCTATGTGATTTCACAATATAGGACATTCTGGAAGGGAGTACAGGATTGGACATCCATGAAAATGACAGGTGACTCCCTGTCTTTGATAAGACTCTTCCTCTGGTGAAAAATATTGTCTCACACACACACACACACACACACACACACACACACACCCGTAATTAATATAGTTAAATAACATCTCCCTAAACTTGAATCTTGGCTATATGTTGATTTCCAAAACCACGTTGGTTACTGTGTTTCGGCACAAATATGGCCCGCCGATGGAAGTGGAAGTTAAATGGCAGAATTACCATCTACGCTTTGCTTTTCCCTTATTTCTGAGCTCATCCTGCCGGCGCGGTTGTGAACCTCAACCCGAGGCCTGTCTGTGACAGCTTGTATTATTTCTTCGTTTTGAATCTCACGCTGCGAGACCCCCTCCTTTTCTCTCTCTCTCTCTCGCTAGACCCCGGCCAGTGCAAGCACAGCAGACACCCTGCCCCTGCAGAACTGCGAGCCCATAGACAGCAAGCTCCGGAGGAGAATCCAGGGCTGCTGGCGGGAGTTCCTGAAGGAATGCAAAGAGAAGGACGCGACCAAGCAGGGGGAGATCACCACGGCTGAGTTCCTAGGTACGTTCTCACAACGGGGTCGCCCTGCCGGCACAGATCCACAGAAACGGGCGGGAGCATCTCCCTCGCCGTGGCTACCAAGCACCTCCATAAACGCCAGGCTCGAGGGATAAGAAATAGTTACAAACGGAGAGGGAGGGAGGCAAACCATGAGAGACTCTCAAATACAGAGAACACACTGAGGGTGGATGGGGGGGTGGGGGAGAGGGGAAAATGGGTGATGGGCATTGAGGAGGGCACTTGTTGGGATGAGCGCTGGGTGTTGTACATAAGCGAGGAATCGGGGGAATCGACCCCGAAAACCAAGAGCACACTGCACACACTGTATGTTAGCCAACTTGACAAGAAATTATATTTAAAAAAAAATGGGGCGCCTGGGTGGCTCAGTCGGTTAAGCTCCCGACTTCGGCTCAGGTCATGATCTCACGGTCCGTGAGTTCGAGCCCCGCGTTGGGCTCTGTGCTGACCGCTCGGAGCCTGGAGCCTGCTTCGGATTCTGCCCCTCCCCCGCTCATGTTCTGTCTCTGTCTCTCTCGCTCGCTCTCTCAAAAATAAACGTTAAAAAAAAAGAAAAAGAATTCCTAACGCCTCTCAACCCACTGCAGGGCACGTTCATGCCTGGGTGACCAAGTCAGCAAGCCGTGACTCTCCGCCTTAGGAATCACAGACTTGGTTGTGGTCTCTGTTAACAGACTTGGAGAGCTCCAGGGTGGGACAGGTGGAGGAGGGCGGTGGCCGGGGACATGCAGGCCCATCCACCCCATTGCTTCTGTCCCCACTGATCCACCTGTCACCACGTGTCACTTCGATGAGCTCTTCAAATTCCATCAGTTGGATTTATACTTGCGCTAATGGTCGCGTCTTGTTTGTGCAACATTTTACACTATCGATCTGGCCTTGTCGCCCCCCTGCTTGGTAGCCCCCTGAAGTCGGACCCCCCTCCTCTGGCCTAATCTTTAGATCCCTTTTTGAGGAAAGTTTTTTCTTGAGAATCTCCAGTATTAATAAATCACTTTTATGACAATCATGGCTTACCAACGTGCAAACGAAACAACGTGTGAACTCTCTCAAGCGAACAGCTCCTACAAAAAGTAGCCACTTCTAAATGAAATACAAAATATGAACCACTGATAGTCCAACGTTGCTCCGCTGCGTTAATGTGACGTGTTTCACCGACACCAAATCGGCCACGTTGGTTTTAACGCATGTTTCAATTTCCACTCGTGTTTTAGTTAACTCTCTTGGTTTTGAGACTGATGAACCTTAGCTGGTCCTGCTGGCAGCATGGTTGCTGTGTTTAGTTTTTAACCACGAACCCACTGAAGCCACCAGATCTTACTCTGCTCAGCTTGTCCGACTTGAGTGGTACATCCAAAATTCAATTCTGCAAAAAAAAAAAAAAAAATATGTATTAATTCTCAGAAGTCATTCTGTATTTTCCGTGCCCTGCCATTGACCTCCTGCAAGTTGGAACATCAAAGGCATTCTCAGGCCACTCCTGTGGGCTCCCCAGCCCAGCGTCACCCTGCCCGGCGAACGCCGGTGACGCTGCTTCTGCTGTTTCCCCGGTGCCAAGGCAGAGGGACCTCCGTCTGCCCATCACACACAGCAGCATCTTACGGGCTGCGCTTGGCTGGAAGGCATCACTTATACAAAGTCTGCCTTTGTAGCAAGGACCCAAGCCGGGGCCTACGGCAAGAATGCGTGCGTAAGGGGCGCCTGGGTGGCGCAGTCGGTTAAGCGTCCGACTTCAGCCAGGTCACGATCTCGCGGTCCGTGAGTTCGAGCCCCGCGTCGGGCTCTGGGCTGATGGCTCAGAGCCTGGAGCCTGTTTCCGATTCTGTGTCTCCCTCTCTCTCTGCCCCTCCCCCGTTCATGCTCTGTCTCTCTCTGTCCCAAAAATAAAAATAAACGTTGAAAAAAAAAATTAAAAAAAAAAAAAGAAAAAAAAGAATGCGTGCGTGAACAAACGAGTGAGTGAACAGTTTGCCACCAACTGAATTGACGTTTTTGTCTTTAGCTCTCGTGGAGAAGTTCAGTCTGGACATAAGCAAAGAGGAATCGCATCGGCTCGCCGTGAAGTACGATGTAAAGAACAGCGGGAAATTTGCTTACTGTGACTTCATTCAGAGCTGTGTCCTCCTGCTGAAAGCGAAGGAAACCTCGCTGATGCAGAGAATGAAGATCCAGAACGCAAACAAGATGGTACGTAGACTGACTCTTGGAAAGTGTGGGCGTGGGCCTCCCCTCTGTCTCAATTTGTCGTAAGTCCATAGAAATAGTGGGCGCGGGGCGCCCGGGCAGCTCAGTCGGTTAAGGGTCTGACCCTGGATTTCAGCTCAGGCCATGATCTCCCGGTTCGTGAGCTTGAGCCCCACGTGGGGCTCTGCCCTGACAGCGTGGAGCCTGCTTGTGATTCTCTCTCGCTCCCTCTCTCTGCCACCACCACCCCCCTCGAGATAAATAAACTTAAAAAAAAATTTTTTTAGTGTTTATTTTTGAAAGAGAGAGACAGAGCACGAGCGGGGGAGGGGCAGAAACAGACAGACACACAGAATCCGAAGCAGGTTCCGGGCTCTGAGCTGTCAGCACAGAGCCCGATGTGGGGCTCGAACCCACAAACTGTGAGATCATGACCTGAGCCGAGGTTGGATGCTTAACCGACTGAGCCACCCAGGCGCCCCCCTTTTTTAAAAAAATTTTTTTAATGTTTATTAAACTTTTTAAAAAACTAAAAAAAAAAAGAAGAAGAAGAAGAAGAAGAAAAAAAGAAAGAAAAGGTGGATGAAGTGGACACAGAGGCTCCGGGGGGGCCGCTGGCCAGTGAGGACCCATTTGTCAAATGTCTCCAGTCTCACTGCCACCTCCACGTGGACCCAGAAAATTGGCCGAGATGTTCTCTATACACATATATGTGTATATCGCGTGTGTATGACATAAATGATACGTGTGTATCACAGGGTATGATATACACGTGTGATATGTATGTATATCACATGATACGTGTATGTGCACATGTGATATATGTGTATACCACACTTACAGGATATGTGCGTGTGCACGTGTGATGTGTGTGTGTGTGATGCTTATGTGGCCCGTGTTTGCACACGTATAAGGCGTGTGTATATACACTTGTCACGCAATTCGTTGTTGCCCGATCTCCTCCGTTACTTAAAGGCCTGTACAGCACGGGGCGCTTTTCAGGTGAGCACCCGACCGCCAGGGTCTGCCTGGCGGGCCCAAAGCCAGCGAGCTGGCAGGTACTTCGGGGAGCTTGTGCCTGGGAGGCAAGAGGTGTAGCTGAAGGTAAGGCCTCCGCCAGGCTTCCAGAACCTTGCAGACAGCTCAGAATTTCCTTTCTTGGAAATAGTTCAGACATTTTCTTTCTCTCCTTCTGGAGCCCCGTACGGGTCTGGAGACCCAAGACTGGATCTCAGGTCCTCAGACTCCCCGGGTGGCTGACGCCTGGTTATGGTGACTCTTCCCCCAGCACCTGGAGACATCTGTATGGCGGACAGTCAGGGACAGCACGGCTGTTCATACGAGGCACAGGGAACAGTAATCAGTCAGTTAACGGAAAAGGCGAAGCCGGGGGCGGGGGCGGGGGGGGGGTCATAGCAAAGTGAAACATTTTTAACGGACACATCGAAGTGTATTCATTCATCAACCATCTGAAGCAGGCCAGACCCTTTCCTCCGGGTGCACGGTGGTAGAGGTTGGAGACTCATCATCTTTCTGTATAAACTGCACCCACGATGCACTGACTGTGGTTTTCTTTTTCTTTCTTTCTTTCTTTCTTTCTTTCTTTCTTTCTTTCAAGAGGAATGGGAACCTAAAGATGCTTAAATAGCAGCTGGGGGATTTTTACCATTGTTCTCAATGATTTGGACCCACACACAGTCCAGCCAGGGTTTGCCCAGACTCGCCTCTCTCCAGTCTTTCCAAACTATGAAGGAAAAAAACAAACAAACCACTTTTTCCTACTCATATTCCATCATCTGTAACAGTGAATTCCATTCTGTCGAATTAAAGAACAAGTCGAGTACAGCTGGCATTGTCCATCTGGGGAACCAACAATGGCTCCCAGGCCCCCGAGGGCTCAGCGGCGGGGACCAGGGTGTGGGGCAGACCCGGCCAGCCCCAGCCGGTCCCCGCCCGTGCCTGGCAGCCACAGGGTCATGACGGGTCAGCCCAGCAAACAGTGGATCCCTTGCAGAAAATTTCTAGGCAGCTAAATTTGTAGGTAGTTTTGTGCAAGATCAGGTCCCATCCGAGTGGAATTTCCACTTTAGACAAGCACGAGCTAGCATCAAAGGCTTTGGCCGAGTTACGGAAGAAAAACTTAAAGTTGAGACACTCGTTGCTCTAAACTCAGTTTCTCTGTGAGCAGAGAGAGGGCCACCTGCCTTAGATCTTCATGGGACCCAGGAGCACAGGTGGGGAACGATGGAGGCCACACAGCCTGCCAGGCCCCCCGCCAGCTCTGGCCTTCCTCTGCCTCTCTGGGCCTCAGTTTCCCCTTCTGGAAACAAGGGGGCAATCCGCTGGGTTCTGAGGCCTGCGAAGGGTGAGCCCTTCCGAGCCCTGCCCCATACAGAGACTGTGAGGCTTCCAGACCCTCCACCCATCCACACCGAGGTGCCGGGAACTCGTAGGAGTGTCAGACTGAGATTGTATTCAGTGAGGTGATAGGTGCTCCAGTCCGGCCCCACTGGGAGCCGGGCCCCTGGGCAGAGGTCCCGGCACACGCCCTGTGTGCTCTATCCCGCCCCCCAGCTCTGGTGTTCACACCCCGACAGACGACGGCTGCCACTCAGAAAGGGTCCTGCCTTCCATCCCGTCCCACTCTGCGTTGTGAGTGACGGCAGGAGACTTCTCCCCAGCGGCCTTTCCGAGGAAAGAGCGGGGCCAGCCCCGCCTGGCCCTGGTGACTTGTTCCAGGCCCGTCCCCTCTGCAGGCCGCCAAGTCCCCCACCACACGAGTAAGGCGCCCAGGCCAGCAGAGACGCCCCCCTGGGGAGGCCGCCTGGGACTCTGCTTTGCGGCCACGCTGAAGCTGGGGACAGAGGCCTTCCAGAGCGATTGGTTGTGCTGTGCGAGGACGGGAAGAGGCTCTCTCAGATGGCGCATGGGTGTGGGAGGAGCCGACACAGAATCCTTGCTTTTTCCAGTGCAGATCAGCAGATTGGGTAAATTGGCAGCTAATTGAAGCTATAGGGTATCTGGTGAGTTTCCATCCTAGGTGCTAAAGGATGTAAAAATCGAAAGCAATTCAACTTTGCGCTAATTGGTTTTATGTAGTGCCGCGTTAAAATTAAACTTTCCCAAAATGTGTTAACACGTTATTGCCTATGGTTCACCTCTGATATTCAGACACGCGTTAGGGTTAAATCATGCTAAAATATCTTGTTTTCTATCTAATAGCACCTAAATGAAATAATCACAGGGTAGTGTGCTGTCTAATTACAAGATATAATTACAACCTTGGAATTTTTGAAAAAACTCTGTTCATTATGATAAACCTACTAGGAGACCCAGTCTGAAATCTCTTTTTCCTTCAAACTGTTTTAAAACCGGCCAGCTATCTCTGTCTGGCCCTCTCTCTCCTCCTTCACCTGGGAGGAACGGAGCCCAGATCGGTCCTGAACCTGCCACTTCACGTCCCCAAGCCTCCCGTTTCCCAGTCCAGGAGATGACGGGGGTCAAGGGAGTGACCTTCCTCCCAGGTTGGAGGGGCCAGGGGAGGCGGGGGCTGCCTTGTACCAACAGCAGGGTTAGCGATCTACCATTATCCTCGTGAGTCCGGCCGGCAGGCCCCATTCTACAGGGGAGTGGGCCGGGGGGGAGCCCAAGGCAGGGGTGAGCAGGGGCAAAAGCAGGGCTAAGGCCCGGGAGGGGAGCTCGCGGCCGCCGGGCTGTACCTGTCTACCCCATGCTGCCCATTCGAAAGCTCCTTTCTCACCACCTCTCGGTTTTTGTGGGGTTTTTTCTCCCCCAGAAAGAAGCTGGTGCAGAGACTTCTTCCTTTTACTCGGCTTTACTGCGGATTCAGCCCCAAATTGTGCACTGCTGGAGGCCGATGCGACGCACCTTCAAAGCCTACGATGAGGGCGGGACGGGGCTCTTGAGCGTGGCTGATTTCCGGAAGGTGAGCTCAGCTGTTGGGCGCCTGCGGCGTCCGAACGGGGAGCAGCGGCCAGAAGACCTCAAAAGAGGACCCCTCACCCCCCGCCCCCCCGGCAGAGGCCCCGGTGTGAGCGGCTGTCCCGGACCTCACTTCCTTGGGACCCCAAGTTATCGAGGGCTACGTCCACCTGCCCCGCACCTGCAGACCCCAGGTTCTCCTCCCTGAAGGTTTCTAGAACCCCGTGGGGACATACCTGAGGGCTCAGGTCACCACCACAGGTGCCAGTGCTCCTTGGAGCCCAGACTGCCTGCATAAGACCCACAGAGCAGGTGGCCACATCAAGGAGCTAAACAAAGCAGGGTCCCCGCTGTGGCCACCGAGGCAGCAGAGCCCAGCACTGCCTCCCGAGAGCCGGTCACTCGCTCCTCTCTGCCTCTTGCCCCCCGTGTGCTGCTGGCCACCCCCCACAGCAGCCGGCCGGTCCAGCAAATAATTGAGGTCCAGACATTAGATTCAAAATCACATATTACAGTCAGAAAAGAACAGTCACAACGTCAGACAGACACGAAGGGTTATGACCTTGAAATGCACTTACAAAAAAATTGTCCCTTAGATTCATCTCTGCTTCAACTAAACAAAAAAAGTAAAACCCTCTTGTTTTAAGCCGGGAAGATGAGTAGCACGGGGTGGGCGGGCAGGGCTGCAGGTAGGAGGAGGGCCGGTCCCCGCAGCCCTCGGGGACACCTGCCCTCAGGGCTACCCCCCCCCCCCCGCCGTGACTTTCCAGTTCACACTGTCTGTCTTGTCTTTGGGCTCAAGTCAGCTCTCAGCCCCGGGGTCCCCTTCAGTCTCCAGCAAAGAGGAAGGAGGTGGCTGGGGTCCCGTCTGCGTCCCAGGAACCGGGGGTGGGCGGCAGAGGGAGGGGGGCACTAGAGGGGCAGCCGGGCCTCAGCAGAGCCTGAGCCAGAGGCCAGCTGGGTGCCGAGGACCCTCCTCAGACACCCAGGCTCAGCTTCCTCGTCTGCTGCCAGCCCTCAGCCCCACAGATGGGGCCCGTCGCCCGCTGCCCGGAGGAACCCCAGGACCTTCCGGCCCCACGTTCTAGTCCCCTCTTAGAAACAAATCACAACACAAAGCATCGGTAGGAAATTAAGTTGCAACTTAGTCTCCGCTTTTACTTCCGGCGGGGGAACGCATGTAAGGGATCTGTCTCAGCTGCGGGTAACAGCGGGGACCCGGCGGCTGAAAGTCCGTTTCCCTCTCATTTGAAACAAGTCACGAGCTAGGAAGCCAGAGCCAGCCCGGGGACAGCCACTGGGGCCTTCATTTTTTTTACTCTGCCACCCTCAGCACCTGGCTTCCGTCCACGAAGTCGCCTCATGGTCTCTGGTAGCTGCTGGGGCTCTAGCATCGCCTCCATATTCCCGGCCGCAGAGAAAAGGAGGAGAGGAGAAGGGGAAGGGCCTCCTCTCTAGAGGAGGCTTCCCAGAAGTCCCACATCACATTCCCGCTTAGGTGTCACTGGCCAGGACGTACCTAGCCCCAAAAGAGGCCGAGAAGTGTTGCCTTTTAGCTGGAGACACAGGGGTCTGCTCACTGAGGAGGAAGGGGCAGTTGCTGTCGGGTGGGCAGCTAGCTCTGCCGGGGGCTGTGGCGCTGCGGGATCCGCCACGCCCCGCGCCCTGCACCTGCAGCCCTGCCCTCCTCCCCAACCCTGGTTAAGGCCCTGTGGCTGGGTCTCCCTTCCAGCCCTCTCTACTCTCCGTCCAGGCCTTGTCTGAACGCATGGACCAGCCTCACTACCCTGCAGGGAGGCAACGGTTATCAACCTGTTCCGGGAGGGCTGGGGGCGGGGGGGCTGGAAGCGGGGGGAACCAGTACCTTCCCCTGTTCTGGAAGTCTTCCATTGTCACACCCACTGGCCCTTGGGAGGGTGAGGGCCTAGGAGAGAGGAGGTGGGAGGGAAGGAGGGAAGAGTCAGGGGAGAGGGAGGAAGAGGGAGGGGGATGTGCACCGAGGGAGAGGACTGCTTGGGGCAACTTTGGAGGTGGGCCTTTCAGGGTCCGAGGAGGAGAGGCGGGTGGGTCCCAGCCCCTTCCTGGCTGCCCGCCCCCTCGAGTGTCACCGACACCAGCGGGGGCTGCTCTCCTCTCCGACAGGTCCTGAGACAGCACAGCATCAACCTCTCGGAGGAGGAGTTCTTCCACATCCTGGAGTATTATGACAAGACACTGTCTTCCAAAATCTCCTACAACGACTTCCTGCGGGCCTTCCTCCAGTAGGCGGCCGACGGGTGCCTCCAGTGCAGACGGGTGGGGACCACGCGGTCTGTCCCTAAGACGAATGAGATCACAGAATCGGGGGCGGGGGGGGGGGGGTGCTCCAGAAACACACGCAGCCCCGTGTCTTTCCCGGCGGTTAAGGCTTTGCGCTGCCCCACGGCCATAGCTTCAGCCACAGCTCCGCCCCACGGAGCCACGGGACCCTTCACTCAGCTGGAGCAAATAAAATGTTAGTCTTTGCAGAAATGATTCGTAAGACTTCAAAAGAACCACCAATGATACAATGCTCAGAAACTTAGATTTCTGGAGGTTTCATTCACGACAGCCTGCATGGTTGCCTAGGGGAGACCAGAGGCCTTCCTGCCTCCCGGATTGGATCTGTGTCTCTGCTGGGCTTGTCTGCATGGCTGTCGCTCTGTCCCTAGGGACGCGGGCGCCAGCCTGACTTCACGGTGGGGCAGCCCACGTCTAAGGCCTCGTCCCTGTTCAGCCTTTCCAGGGCCCCGCCCAGCGGGCAGCTGATTAGAAGCACCCACCGGTGACCTTTTGGGGAGGGACCCTTCCTCAGACATGACGGGTCTGACAAGCCAAGAGAACTTTCCAATCCCCGCGACCCTTACCACCTTTTGTGAAGCAAATCGAAGAGAGACGTAGAGTTTGCTGCCTTCTGGAAGGTTCTAGAAGGAACTGGGAGGAGGTGCCCCCGAGTCGTGTGGCCACTGGCCATCAGGGAGGGGTGGGAGCAAGGAGTCCCCTCTGTCACCCCACCCCAGGTGGCTCCGGAGGAGAAGCAGCGCCAGAACCTCAGGTCCGAGACCCCTCCCCACCGGGGGCCCACGGAGGCAGCAGCTCGAAGTACGCAGAATTTCGAGGGGGGGCGGGCCTCGGCCTCCCCGCTGGAAGCCAGTGAGGTGTGGGGAGAAGAGCTACGCCCACCACAGGCCCTCTTTCCGTGAGGGTGTTCTGCGGACACCTTGGTCTCCCCGTGTGCTGGGTCCTAGCCTCAGCTCGGCCAGGACCCCCAGGCCCAGAGGGGTGAGCTCGCGCTGGAGGCTGCCCCGTCAGCCCGGAGCCAGGAGGAGGCCCCCTCTGCCAGATGCTCGCCTTGGGGGTGGTCACAGGCCCCGGAGCGCCGGCTCAGCTCCGGCCCAGCGGGGAGAATCCTCTCTCGGCTCCACTGCGTTTGGTTTTTCTCGCTAATCCACCTAAACTGGTGCAGCTGTGGAAATTCGCTCTCAGCCAGACTCTGTGGGTCCGAGGGCCTCACCAAGATGGGGCCTGAAGAAACACGCAGGACTTAGTTTCCTTGTGAGGGAGGCCCAGCCACCAGGAGGGCGGCTTCGCAGGGCCCTGGCCAGCGGCCTTGATTCTCCTCCCTTTCCTGTGGCCTTCACCCAGTTCTCGGGAAGTAGGGGCCAGCGCTTACTGTCCCGGGGGCACTCCGACCCCCTGGCCGCACCCCCTGGCAAGATGGGGTCCCACCCCCCCCCTGGAGATATGGCAACACCGAGGCCGGTGCCGAGAGAGGCAGGGAGGCCCCCGTGGCAGGCGAAGGCAGTGGCAGGTTGGCCCTGGGGAGTGAGACTTCCCCGGCCCGGCAAGGGGGCATCGAGGGTGAGGCTACGGGGGCTCTGGCCAGGGCAGGGGATGCCCCAAGATCCCAGAGAACCTGGGGGCCCAGAGGAATCTCGGGGAGGAAGATGCCCGCTGCAGGGAAGGGGTGCCCAGGCGGCCTGAGTGCAGGGAGCAGGAGAGAGGGCCATGGCCCCTGCTGACCCCAAGTGGGTGTCGTGTCGCGGGGATGGCCCTGGCCCCGGCCCCAGCAGCTCTTCCTAGGAGTGACAGGCGGGTGGGTACCCTTCCCAGGTGCCCCTGCCCTATTGTTCAAGGCCCTGCCTACGTGCCCAGCCGCAGTCTTCCCCCCAGCGGGCTTGCTCCCAGCCTCACATTTCACACCTGCTGCTCTCCCACCTGCTCCTCAGGAAATGCCGACGTGTCCTTCAGAACTCATCTCAGAGCCCCCTCCTCCAGGAAGCCTTCCTGACCTCCCAAGGCCGAGCCAGACCTTTAGTCTCATGCCGTCCAGCGGCCTTGTGGGTCCGTCGTTGAGGGGTTTGGGGAGCCTCCAGGTCAAGAAGGGGCTTCAAGAGGCAAATGGCTCATCCTGACAAAAACAGGACTCTGTGTGCGCTCACAGCTGGCCAAGGCCAGGTCAGCACACGGGCAGCGTTTTCAGGGCGGCTCTGCTGTTCGTGAGACTGGGTTCGAATTCTAGCTGTACCAGGAAACCCAGGCTCCTCTGAGCCTCAGTTTCCACTCTTGTAAGTGAGTGATCAACTCAGAGGACATCGGGAGGGCCGAAGGTGGAAAGATCTAGCACGCAGCTTGGCACCAGGAAGTGCCCACACGTCTTCTCCTCCTCAAGCCAGTGTGGGCCGTCCGTGGGCTTGGCTCAGCGGTGGGGTTTCCTGGGGAGCTGGCAGAGTTCCCAAGCTGAGGGTTGCGGGCGAGTGGGCTACCAGCCATCTCCTCCCTCAGCCCCAGAAGAGGTAGGCCAGCCACTTTCCTGATGCCTGGACCCTTCAAGCCTGAGTCAGGAGAACAGCGCTGGACTGAGGGGGTGTCCGGCCTCCCCCTGCCCATCCCCTGGCCTCTGTGCCACTTACCCCTCTGGACTGAGCCTCTACTTCCGTGTCTGCAAAATGAAGGTAATAACCCCTCTCTGCCTTCCTCTGGAACCATCTATCCGTGGGCCCGGCCAGCTGGCCAGTTCACCCTGTGCCTGGCCCCTAGAGCTCCCAAAATGGTAGGTCACAAGCAATCGAAAGAGAGGAGGGTTAGGGCTCTGGCGGGGGAAGCCCTTGGTCTGTGGGACCCCAAAGGGCCCCAGCCCTAAGCACAAAGCCTGGAGCTAGACCTCAGGACAGGATTTCAGCAAGGGGCCGAGAGGGAGGTCAGAATCAAAGACAGGAGGCTGAGAGGCCTGGACTGTTACCTAAAGGGGGATAAGTCCCAGATGGGACTGCCATCCCCCTCCACCCCTTCCCTGGGCCCTGCATCCCCGAGCAGGTGTCTTCGGCTCTGGACAGCCTTCCCTGAGCCCCACCCAGCTGAGTGCAGTGTCCCCTCTGAATCCTATCATGTTAAAAAGTTCAGGGGCGCCTGGGTGGCGCAGTCGGTTAAGCGTCCGACTTTAGCCAGGTCACGATCTCGCGGTCCGTGAGTTCGAGCCCCGCGTCGGGCTCTGGGCTGATGGCTCAGAGCCTGGAGCCTGTTTCCGATTCTGTGTCTCCCTCTCTCTCTGCCCCTCCCCCGTTCATGCTCTGTCTCTCTCTGTCCCAAAAATAAATAAAGGTTGAAAAAAAAAAATTAAAAAAAAAAAAAAAAAAGTTCAAGTCCCCATCTCTCCACCCCTGGTGGAGCTCCTCCTATCAGAACAAATGGCCCCAGTCGTCTCCCCTTCATGTGTCTGTGCCCGTTGCATTTGATCTGGAAGTTCCTGTCTCTGAAGAAGCGACGTCCATTTCCCCGCTCCCTGAATCCAAGCTCAGCCACATGACTTACTCTGGCTTACTCTTACTCTCGAGAAACACCGGTGCTTTTCGGCTTCTTCGAAGCGGGGAGCTGGAAGGAGCATCACTAATGCAGACTAATGACTTTTCTTCAATCCGTCTAACAGAGTTCGCCAAAACCACCCGCCGCAATCCTGGGGGAGGCAGGTGCCTGCAGGGAGCAAGCAGCAGGGCCCAAGCGCTTGCTTGGGTGAAATTGTACCACCAAACACCACACAAGCCAGTAAGAGGATTCAGCTGGAAACTGTTAACGAGTTGCTAAAGGCCAGCCTGAGGATGTGAAGGCTCTGGGGGCTGTTGGCCCAGGGGCGTGTGCATCCTTCGGAAATGCCACCGGGAGCTCCCAGAAGTCAGGGAGAAACCAGAGAGTGCTGCTTCTCTCCTGTTTCCCCAGTGATGCCGGCTGGGAGAAGAGAGCCTCGGCCGCTGCGGAAACTCTGCCGGAACCCACCTCTTGTCGCTCAGAGGGAGCAGGAAAAGTAAGGTGTAGAAGGACGACAAAGCTGTAGCCCGAGGGCACCAACTGGGACCCGGTGCGGGTGAGGGAGCACATGAACAGAGAAGGCCCTGTTCCTGGGGGAGAGGCAGAAATTCGTGCTAGCTAGCAGTACGTCCGCAGGGGGCAAAAAGCGTCAGAATCAACGTTTTCAAAATTCTGGAAATTAACCAAGTATTTACATAGGAACCCAGGGAGCATTTATTCAAGAAAAGCAGCTGAGTTTTAGAGGAAAAAAAAAAAAAAAAAAAAAAAGAAGTTTTGTGACATTTTAACTTGTTCTAGTCCCATCAGCCATTCTCCAGCTCCACGATGGCTCAGGAAAGTAACAGCCTACCCTCTCCGTGCGCAGTGGCTGTCCCCAAGGGAGTAGAATAGAGCCGGAACACTTTGAAAGCCTCATTCCCAAAGAGTCGTCACATTTGATTCGCCTGGTGATTCCCTGGGAGACTGTCTGTACTGAACTGACTCAGAGATCGCTCAGGTACAAAAAATCTTTTCCCGGGAGTCCAAAGGGCACGTTTGTCAAAAACAATTACCAGCAAGTATCTTAACTTTGCGGCTGCTTGAGGTAGTGGATAAAGTTGGGCCAACCAATTTAAGAAAACCTAAAAATAAGATGTTCACAGAGACTTTGAAAGGTTCCCAAGATTTTCCTCGGCATTCTAGAAGGCCATGTGTGTGCACAGGGCTGGCACATGTCCAGGGATGTGCACATGCTCAGAAAAGATAGGAGAAGGACCTATGTTCGCACCTTTGAGTGACCTTAAGGCCCCGCACTAGCAGGAAATAAAAGCTAAGGCAGAGTTTTCAGCTACCTGGCTGTGTGTTGAAGACGTGACTCCACATACACGCAGAGCTCGTCAGCAAAGTCTGAGTCACTGGTTCCAAGTGCTTAAGGGAATCTCTGTCCAATGTTTAGCTGACCACTAAGCTAACAGAAGAGACCTCAGTGGCCACACAGGAACAAAGAATATTGACGTTACAGAATTAGTTCAGAAAGGTAACTAAACAAACAACAACTACAACAGGCAACAATAACAAACCTTTGGAGGGAGCTAGAATCTAATTTCCAAAGTTGCTGTGTTATGTTATTTAAAATGTCCAGTGTTTAACAATGAATCACAAGACATAAAAAGAAGAAAGTATGGCCCATACACAGGAGCAAAAGTAATCAATAAAAACTGTCCCCGAGGGTGGGGCGCCTAGGTGGCTCAGTCTGTTAAGCATCTGACTTGGTTTCGGCTCAGGTCATGGTCTTGCGTTTCGTGGGTTCGAGCCCCATGTCGGACTCTGTGCTGATAGTGCAGAGTCTGCTTGGGATTTTCTTTCTCTTCCTCTCTGCCCCTCCCTCTCTTGTTCTGTCTCTCTCAAAATGAATAAACTTAACAAAAATAAAAATAAAAAAAAACAAAACTATCCCTGAGGAAGCCCAGATGTTGGATTTAGTAGACAGATCTTTGCGTTGACTATTTTAAATATATTCACATAGCTAAAGGGATGCATATCAGAATAACATCTCACCAGGTTGAAAATATTACAAGTATTAAATAAAGAGATTTAAAGCATTAAAAATAATCAAATACAAATTCTGGAGTTTGAAAACTATAACATACTAAAAATTCACTGGAGGCGGGGCACCCGGGTGGCTCAGTCATTTAAGCATCTGACTTCAACTCAGGTCATGATCTCACGGTTCATGAGTTCAAGTCCCACGTCGGGCTCTGTGCTGACAACTCAGAGCCTGGAACCTGCTTCAGATTCTGTGTTTCCCTCTCTCTCTGCCCCTCCACTGCTCTCTCTGTCTCTCAAAAATAAATATTGAAAAAAAATTTTTTTAATTCACTAGAGGAACTTAACAGCAGATTTGAGCATGCAAAAGAAACAATCAGGAAACTTGAAGACAAGTAAATTGAGATCATCCAGTCTGAAGAGCAGAAAGAAGAAAATAAAGAGGGAAAATGAACAAAGCCTCAGAGACCTGTGGAGTATCATCAGGCATACCAGCATAAACACGACGGGAGGCCCAAAAGGAGAGGAGAAAGCAGGTGTCGGCAAGAATAGTTGGAGAAACAGTAGCCCAAAACTCCCCAAATTTGAAGGAAAATATGAATCTATGTATCCAAGTTCAATGAACCCTCAAGAGGACGGGTTCTCAAGGAGAGCCGCACTTAGACCTATCGCATCAAACACAGGATCATTTCGATGCAGAAAAAGCATTTGACAAAATTCAGCATGGATTCATAGGGACAACTCTTAGCAAACTAGAGCAGAGGGGAATTCCTCCAACTGAGTAAAAGACATGTACCAAAAACTACAGCTAACACTCATCACGGATTCAGCATCATACTGCAAGTCCTAGCCAGTGCACAAAAGCAAGAAAAACTAAAAGGAAAAATCAAAAATGGAAAGGAAGAAATAAAATTGTCTCTAGTTGCAGATGACATGATCGCCTAATAGGAAATTCCAAAGAACCCACCGAAAAGGCTAACTAAGCTAAGTGAATTACAAAGTCATTATGCAAAAGTCAATCGTATGCCTATGTACCCACAGTGAGCAACAGGAAATCAAAACTTTAAAAACAGTACTATTTGTAATATTCCCCCCAAAGAAGTACTTAGAAATAAATCTAACAAAATGTGTGAAGGATCTGTATGATGAAAACTGTAGGACATGGATGAAAGAAATCAAAGATCTAAACAAATGGAGAGAGAAATGTTTTTCATGAAATGAGGCTCACCGTTGTTAAAATATCACTTCTCTCCAATTTCATTATAAATCCCTTAGAATCTCAAAATCTCCACAAGATCTATTTTATATGTCAACAAGTTCATTCAAAAATGTATATGGAAGGGCACCTGGGGGGCTCAGTTGGTTAAGCATTCGACTGAGGCTCAGGTCATGATCTCATGGTTCATGAGTTTGAGCCTCACATCGGGTGAGCCCAAGCCCCTCTTCGGATGGGCTCAAGCTGTGCTTTGGGCTCTGTGGGATTATTTCTCCCTCTCTCTCTCTCTCCCTCCCCCCCCCCCCACTCCCTCCTCTCTCTCTGTCCCTCATGGGATTCTCTCTCTTTCTCCTCTCTCTCCCCTGCCCCCCTCACTCCCTCCTCTCTCTCTGTTCCTCATGGAATTCTCTCTCTCTCCCTCTCTGCCCCTCACTCACTTGCACCCTCTCTCTCAAGAAAAAAAAAAAAAAGATGTACATGGAAAGGTAAAGGAACCAGAAGAGCCCAAACTAATTCTGAAAAAGAACAAAATTGGACCTCTTACACTATCCAATTTCAAGATTTACCCATAAAGTTACAGTCATCACAAGAGAGAAGATACTGGCAACAGGACAGACATATCGATCAGTGGAAGAAAATAGAGAGCCCAGAAGTATGCCCAGACAAATACAGTCAACTGATTTTTGACAAATGCACAGAGGCAATTCAATGGAGAAAGAACATCCATATGTAAAAACATGAAACTTCCGCAAACCTCACACCTTACACCAAAATTAACTGAAAATGCATCATAGACCTGAATGTAAAACAAAAGACTATATACCTTCTACAAGAAAACATCAGAGAAAATCTGTAGGACCTTGAGTCTGGCGCTGAGTGTTTAGATACTACACCAAAAACATAACTCCTAAAAGAACACATGGGTAAATTGGAGTTCAGCACAATTAGAAACTTTTGCTCTGAGAAACTGTGAAGATAATGAAAAGACAACCCACAGACTAGAAGAAAAGGTTTGCGAGTCACATATTCAATTAAGGACTTGTATCTAGGGGCACCTGGGTGGCTCAGTCGGTTGAGCGACTAACTTCGGCTCAGGTCATGATCTCACAGTTTGTGAGTTCGAGCCCCGAGTAGGGCTCTGTGCTGAGAGCTCAGAGCCTGGAGCCTGCTTTGGATTCTGTGTCTCCCTCTCTCTCTGCCCCTCCCCCACTCATGCTCTGTCTCTCTCTGTCTCAGAAATAAATAAACATTAAAAAATTAAAAAAAAAAAAGGACTTGTATCCAGAGCATAAAGAACATTTAAAACAAACAGAAAAAAAAAAACCCAGTTTTTAAGGAAGAGGACAGAAAAATCTGAAAAGAATGTACGTGAATAGCAAATAAGCACATAAAAAGATGCTCAACGTCATTAGTCATTGGGGAAATGGAAATTGAAACTACAATGAAATACAAGACACACCTACTCAAAGGGCCAAAATTTTTTAAATGAACAAATACCAAATTGTGATGAGAATGCGGACCAGCAAGAACATTCACTCATTGCCAGTGGGATTATGGAAACAGACGGCCATTTTGGAAAACAGTATGGTTCAAAAGGAGTCAAGGGGAATTTTTTGAGTGATGGAACTGTTCCCTAGGGTCCTGGGGTGGTGGATACCTGACTCTGCATTTCTGAAAACCCTTAGAACCACACACGACAAAGAGTGACTTGGCAGTATGCATATTTAAAACAGTCAACCAGGATGTCAGGGAATCTCAGGATATAATGCAGACTGCAACAGCGGAATTGAATTGCACCGCGTGTGACATTACCTCACCAAACTGGGTTGGGAGAAAGGACCTGATCGATTTACCCTTGGAAAACAGAGTTTCAATTGTCAAACTGAAGATGAAAAGGATTCTATGGGAACCCTGTACCGTGTCACTGTGTTTCTGACGGGGCTACGGATCAACCATTCTGAAACTGCTCTGTGGGTATACTAGGATAGAACACACACATGATTGCAGACATGGGAGCTGGGCTCCTCCTTGTCAAAGGAACAAGTCACAAATAAGCAAGGTGAAAGGCAAGAATAAATTATGCATGCTGCATTGTGCATTGCTGTATCAGCGTGAATTAATGCTTATTTTAAGATCAATAGATGATAGGTGAGTAGGTGGATGGATGGATGAATGGATGGATGGATGGATGAATGGATGATGGAAAGATGAATGGATGAATGGATGGATGGATGGAAGGATGGAAAGATGGATGGATGGATTGATGGATGGATGGTTGGATGGAAAGATGGATGAATGGATGGATGGATGGATGGATGGAAGGATGGAAAGATGGATGGATGGATGGTTGGATGGATGGATGGATGGTTGGATGGAAAGATGGATGAATGGATGGATGGAAAGATGAATGGATGGATGGATGGATGGATGGATGGAAAGATGGATGAATGGATGGATGGATGGATGGATGGAAGGATGGAAAGATGGATGGATGGATGGTTGGATGGATGGATGGATGGTTGGATGGAAAGATGGATGAATGGATGGATGGAAAGATGAATGGATGGATGATGGATGGATGGAAGGATGGAAAGATGGATGGATGGATGGATGGATGGATGGAAAGATGGATGGATGGATGGATGGATGGATGGAAAGATGAATGGATGGATGGATGGATGGAAGGATGGAAGGATGGATGGATGGATGGTTGGATGGAAAGATGGATGGATAGATAGATGGATAGATGGATGGATGGAAAGATGGATAGAAAGATGGATGATGGATGGAAAGATGTATGGATGGATATAGATATACATATTGGAGAGATACATGAGCATATAGATGGGTTAATATACTACATATATTTCCTCATTCTGTCCACTGTGAGGACCTAGAAATAGAAATACCCCAGTAGCAGCTAGCACATCTACCACCTAGATCTTAGTTTCTAAAAGCAGTTAGAACTCTCTGGAGAAATGGCTGATTCTGTGGCAGGGGCAAGGAAAATGCAAGATGGATTTGGAGCATCTGGTAGTGCTAGAAATCAAGGAAGTCAAGGCAAATGAAAGATAGGAACATGTGAAAAGAACACAGGAGCCAACTTGAAAGAGCTCCCAGTGGACAAAATGAAAACAATCTGAGCAACAAAATAAATAATGCTAGTACTAGATTTTAACGTAATGGATAAAATAACCATGAGCCTGTGCTGATAGAAAATAAATGGCAGAGAAGAGACAAGCCTTCCTTACAGAACAATTCCAAATAAGAAATGTCTGAGGAAAGAACTAGAAAATCACCATGAGAGCACCTCAGTAATCGTTCCAGACAAGATCCCTCCACAGCTGATGCTAAAATGACCAGGCAAAATTTGAAGGAGAAATAAGACATTTGCATGGCCTGAAAATACCTCCCCCAAATATTTATTAATTAATGTGGTGATTTTAACTGTGTCCTCAAATTCTTTGCTGCTCTTCCCTCTGGAAGGGAGCGCTCGATTCACCTCTCCTTGGCCATGAGCCAGACTGGTGTCTCAGTCCTAACAGAGTATGGAAAACGAAGGCTAGCATCTTTATGGTGGAGAAACCCAGCAGACATCCCCTCCGCTGTGTGCTCAAGATTGACATCAGCAGTGATAAGTCATGGCCGTATCATGTTACCCCAGAGAAGATGCCTTGAGGACCCATCAGCTCTGTTGTGTTTTCACCATACATAACCCCAGACTAATCATGAGAAAACACCAGGCCCACCCAGCTTGATGGACATTCTCCGGAGCATTCAGCCAGTATTCAAAACCTTCAAGGTCAGGCAAAGCGAGAATAGACTGAGAGACCATCCCTAAAGAGACATGACAACCATATGCGATGTGGTAGTGTGGACTGGGTTCTGGAACAGAGAAAGGACGTTAATCAAAAACTGTTGGAATCCAAATCAAGATTATAGTTTAATAGTGTTGTATCAACGTTCATTCCTTGGTTCTGGTAAAGGCATCACAGTTATACAAGATGTTCACGCCAGGGGACACTGGGTGAAGGGTAGAGAGGAACCGTCTGCACCACCTTACAACTCTTCTGTAAATCTACAATTATTTCCAAATAAAAAGGTTTGTTTTTTTTTTTTTAATGGGAAAATCATATTCTATTGTTCAGGGCCCAGCTCGGTTCCTTCCTCCAGAACAGTTTTCCCTGAGCTCCCTGTACGCTGGGCTTGCTCTTCCTCGGGGCCCCCAAGCCCATCCCCTCTTTGCTCTCTGGGCCCCAAGCATGGAAGACTTGAGGCTTCTCCTTCTTTTCTGGGATCAGATGAGCCTCCCAAAGTACACCGCGAGCTTCCAGACATCAGATCCCGACTCCCACATCTTGGAGACCTTCACGGTCTGCGCCTTCAATGGGAGGGTAGGACTGAGGGCCCCCAGGCAGGCTCGGGCCCAGCGGGGAGCTGGGGGTGGCATTAGGGGAGAGCACGGGATGAAGCCCTTGTCTGTAGAGCTTGTCACCTCCACTGGTTTACTCAGGGGGCTGGGGCAGGGGTCTCTGCTGGACAGTGAACTTCGGGAGGGGAGACGGCTTGCTGCATTTGCCCACTAGACTCCCATGGACAAGAGGGTTGTCTGAGACGCCATCCTGTATGGCAAAGACGGCTAAGTGTGCATGAGCCCCGGGTACTGAAGCACTAAGAGGCGAGGGGCTAGAGGCCCTGGCACCCTTGCTGTGGGCCCCCCTCCACCACTTGTCCAAAGCCCAATCAGCACCCGTCTACACTGAGGGCAGCAGGAGCCCATGGCTCAGCAGCGGCTGCATCTGGAGTCTCAGCAGAACTCGGGGACCCGTGCACTAGAGCAGGGCCTACAGGAGGCAGCAGCCACCACAGGGTTCCCTGCCTCATGCCCAGAAGCACTGCTCGGGCTCACATTGGCCAAGGACAGCAGCCGAGACTACCCAAAGTCAAGTGGCTCCTCCTTGTTGCCCACTGATGGGGAGTTGTTGCAGGCACCTTTGAGGCCCCGGTGGAGGGGCAGTTTACAGGTGGGTTATTCTGAGGACACGAAAGGGTCACGGAGAAGCTGAGAAGTCGGCCCCAGGCTGCTCCTCTTGCCCTCCCCACACCCCTCTGGGAGGCCTCTTCCAGACCCGTGGCTTTGGTTGTGACCCACAAATGTAGATCTCCACAGAGGCTCCTCTCCATCCAGGGCCATTTATCCCTCCAGCCACTGAACTCCTCCCCCTGCATATCCCAAGGGCACTTCCGGCTCCAGTCCCAGACAGAACTCAGGTCCTTCCTCAAACCTTCCAGCTCCCATTGTCCCTTCCATGACTGGCAGCCAACATCCATTGTCATCCTTGGCTCTCCCTCACTCTCACCCCCACACCCGTCCCTCAGAAACCCTACCTCCTTAACCTACCACCACCTCCCTAGTCCGAGTCAGGCCCATGGGAAGTGCTCAGTGAAGGTTTGTGGGCCTGGGTGGATGGATCTATGAATGGGTGTGTGGGTTGGTGGATGGATGGATGGGTGGATGGATGTGTGGATGGCTGGCTGGATGGACAGATGGACAGATGGACAGACGGACGGATGGATGGATGTGTGGATGGATGGCTGGATGGATGGATGGACAGATGGGTGCATGGATGGATGGAAGGAAGGAAGGAAGGAAGGAAGGAAATGGCAGGACTTTTACAGCTTAGGTAGCTCAGTGTCTGATGTCATTAGACCTGTCAGTGCTCTTCTTAGGCAAGACCTGGACCTTTGGTTTGATGATAAGGACTGGGTTGGACATACTGCTTCCGGGAAGGGCCCAGAGCTAAGACCATCCTGAGGTCCTCTGTTTTGAGGAATCAGTCAAAACACTTGAACACGATAAGGCACAGAACGGCCCATGCCAACCGCCTCTGAGACTGGCCCGCCCCTGGGGACACTGGAGCAAGCAGAAGGATGCCTGCGGCTGCCGTGTGGACGGTCTTTGGCCTCTGAACTCTGCCCAGGACTCAGGACCGGGCGGAGAGGATGCCACTCCTCCCCCACGTGCCTCACACGACACCCCAAGACGCACACAGGAAGAGGCGCCACGTGGACATCTCCTTCTTTTTACAAAGACTTTATTGTCTGACATGCTTGACAAAAAAAATTACAGCCACAATCAAGTTATGCCAAAATGATTGAGGAGCACGCCATTGTCTTTCATACCTCAAGGACTTTTAATGAATTTTCTTTCAAAGTAACAGCTGCCTTCATAACTTTTCTTTTCCACATAAAAATACACCATATTCTGAAGATACCTTAGGAAAAAAATTTTTTTTCAAGTTTATAGTTCTTGGTCCACATAGAAATTCGGTAGAGGTGTCTGAAAGGGCCTTGTGTCTTCTCCACCCCACGCGTGCACATGGGTCATGCATCCGGGGTTTCCCCAGAGACCTTGTAAACATCCTCGGCCGCCAGGAACCACTTGCCCGAACGGACTCCCGAAGTCCTGTGCCCCACGGAGCCCAGCCCGTCTCGGTCAGGGCGGTGCTGCTAGGCTCCCGTCGTGGACGATGCCCCGTGGGGAGCCCCACGTGAGTAAGGAAGGAGTCGTGGTCTCCAGGGATGCCGGGTGCTGGGCTCAGAGATCATGATCCCTCTGTGGGCTCCAGGGGCTCTCTATGAGGAACAAGCTGGAGGGGTCCCGAACCGGACCCTTAAAACATAAGTGCCTTGTAGGGGTGGAGCTTTGGGTGGTGGCAAAGCAGGGGTTATGAAGCCAGAGACCAAGGCTCAAGGCCTGCCTCTGCCCCTTTTGAGCTGTGCACCCTCAGGCAAGTGACCTCACCTCTCTGATCTCCATCTCCTCATCTCCAAAATGGGGCCAGCAGGGCTAACCTTGCAGGACTGCCTGAGGATTAAATGAGATTGTATCTGCAAAGGGCTTGTGAAGGGCTGGGCCTGGGGTGAAGTGAGTAAGGCCCTCCTCTCAGAGGCGCGAGGGGGGGGGGGTCCCAAAAAGCTTGGCAGGAGAGATAAATGTGATGCTATTTAACCCAATGTCTTTTAAAAATCCAAATCGATTCAGAAAAATAGCCAGGATGGACAAAACATCAAAACTGGAAAAAAAGACAGGATCTGACCCTGCACACGGGGACCCTGCCTCTCTGGCCTCACCCTGACGAGACCCTGCTGGCTCCCTCTCCCTCTGAGACTCGGCCCAAACCCCCCCAGGCCTAATTTAAAGAAAAGAGAAGCCCCCTGCGGGCAGCTGCCGGAGCCCAGGGCCCCTCTGCCACCGTGCTGCCCTCCCGTTAACAGGACAGACACTGACAACAAGGACTGGGAACCATTCAGCCTTCTTCAGCTGTGGGCCCGCCAGACAGAACCCAAAGGGTGCTCGGGAAATTGCACCGAGGGATGGAACCCCATTCAAGGACGGTAGTGAGAAACACGGGATCCACTTTATCAAGTTAAGAAGTGCGTGTGTGTATGTGTATGTGTGTGTGTGTGTGTGTGTGTGTGTGCGTGTAGGTGCACACACACTCGCGTGGGCACACACACGCGGCAGCGTGGCCTCAGTCTGCAGAGCCTCCAGCCTGTTGAGCTCTGCGGAGCACGGGACCAGGGGCCGTCCATGACTCGGGAACCCTCCAGCCGGTCCTGGGCACCGACGTGGCTCGTTCTGTAGAACCGACCCCCCGGATGCAGGCTCCGAGCAAGTACCTGGAGGTTGAGGCCACTGATCAAGTCAGCAAAGATGCCCACAGGAAGAAAGCAGGGCCACGAGGCGAGGCAGACGGCTTATTGGCCTGGCCGGGTGCGGTCCGAATTCCTGAGACGTCCCTGATCGCTCCCTCGAGGGCCTCGGCTGTGAAGCAGGCCCGTCTCCTCTCCAGCCCGGGAGGAGAGGGCGGGCTGTTCGCACCCCGGCTACAAAACCTCCCACCCACCCCCAACCCTGGGGCTTGCAGCCACACAGACCCTCGGTTAGAGGGAGCTTTTGTGCTAGAACTTCCAAAATCCGTCCAGAAGCAGCAGCTTCCCAAACCCACGAGGGTGTCCGACTGAGAAGGACGAAGAGGCCGTCAACTCCCGAGCGGGACGGGACCACAAGCTCTTTAGGTCCTCTGACAAGGTACACGCGGAAATGTACACGCAGAATAATGAGTGCGGAACCCCTGACAGGGACCCGCAGGCTCCTGGCTCCAGGTGACCGAGGCTGAAGAGTCAGGGGTGATTTTCTTCATTCCAAGGCCTCAACCCATCCGTTGGGCTGGTCCCCTCGACCAGACAGGTTGTCTGCATGGAAGGAAGGGTGGTTGGGGGTCCGTGCTCTCGGCCAGGCGTACGTAGCTGATGTGGGCAGGAAGGGCGGAGAAGGCAGGGGCAGTCAGGAGTTCCGGGGTGTGGGGAGGTCAATGACTATGGGCGGGTTCACAGGCTGGTAGTTCACGGTGCACACAGACGCGTTCACATAGGTGGTCGTCCCATCTGCCATGACACCGTACCCTGGAAAGTAAGCACACGCCTGTCAGGGCTGAGGGGTAAGGCCAGGACCCAGAGCAGTGAGGGGGTCTAGTGGGTGTGGTGGTCAGAGGGCGCTCGGCCACGGTGGGCTGAACAGGTCTGGGGCAAGCTGCCAAACCCCCCCCCCCCACCGCCGCCGGTTTTGCCTCTTCGTCTATAAACGGAGGCGATGGAGACAGATGTTCCTCCCAAGTCTGCTGTGAGCACCGAATGGGATACTAATCCATACACATCACCAGTGAGCTCCTCGGGCCCAGGGGAGGGGAGGTCTGCTCTCTCCTGCCCTCTGACAACGCCCGGCCGTGGCCCTCAGGGAAAGGGCTGAGGCTTGTTTGCTTCTGGGCTGGAAAGCGATCTGATGTGGACCGGGCTCTTGTGAGGCCCAGCGGCCCTGGCCCCAAGCAGACACGGCTCTGGGGGAAAACACGTCAGGCCCCCTGCCCCGTGGGAGCCCGTGTGCTCTCTGGCGGGAGTGGGGGGGGTGGCCCCAAGGACAGGGAGGCCTTGGACAGGTGGGACGAGGGCTCGAGAGGAACAAAAGGAGGGGTCTGCCCAGCTGGTAACTCGGATGCCATGCGTAGGGGCGTGCGGGCAGCCGGGGCTGGGGCTGACCTCACCCGTCACCTCACGGCCGCCCCGCCCGCCGCCCCTCAAGGTGAAGTGGCCGTCCCCCGCCATCCCAACGATGTGGACACGACGCGTGCCCCCAGCCCCCCCCCGGGGACAGAGCCAGAACGCCACGTCCATGTGTGTGCGGGGCGAGGGGGTCGCCAGAGCGCCTCAGGCGAGCAGGTGGCCCTCCACAGGCTCTAGGGACGCAGGCGACAGGACCGGGCCGCCAGCCTGAGGGCGCGCACAGCGCACCTGCCGAACCTGACCCGTCCTCCGTGCCCCATCCGACGGCCGCTCCTCCCAAGAGCCCGTGACCCCGAGACTTCCGGGCTGGAGGCGGGGGCTCCCGGTCAGCAAACTCACCCCTAAGTCCCGCCAGATTTTGCAACCGTCTTCCCCTCACGCAAACATCTCGGCGGGAGCCGGCATGTTGGCACAGCGCGTGTCAGCAAGGGCTGAGACGGGGAGGAGGTGACGGGGCTGCAGGGGGACGAGGCGGCCCCTGGAAAGGGCCGGCGAGGAGCCCCCCCTCCCCCACCCCCCACCGACCTTCGTGGATGTGGCCGAAGACGTGCAGCCGCGGCTGGACGCGCCTCTGCACCGTGTTGAGCAGCTCCACACAGCCCACCCTCTGCATCTTCTTGGGGACCCAGTCCAGGAAGCCTGAGTGAGGAGACAACGGGAGGGCGATGACGGGGTCCGGAGGCCAGCCCCCCTCCCCCGCCCCCGCCCCCACTACAGCTCCCGCCCCCAGCGGCCTCAAGGGCAGCATCCACCCATTACAGAGATGAGCAAACCGAGGCCTGAAAGGGACGGGTGAGGCCCCAGGGCACACACGCCACCCCACCCCACCCCCCCCCCCCGGCTGGCAGCGGGGCAGCACCAGGAGCGAGGTTTCCACGTCGGAACCTTCCCGAACAAACATCACAGACTCACGAGCGTGAACCCCATTCCGCACGGCGTGGCCCACGCCGCCAGCCTCCCGGAGCCGCCCCATATGGCGGCTGCTTATTATCCTCACATGGCTACACAAACGAAGAATAATTAATGACTCCAAGCGAGCGGCTCGGGTCCTTCTCGGCCCCTCGGCCCCTCGCTGTCTGGGTGGGTGAGACGGGTTTGCGCATGCTGGGGAGGGGAAGGGGGATCCTCCGAGTCCCGAATCAGGAAGGCGGCAACTGGCAACTGACACTGCCCGGGGGGATAACGGAGGGAGGGAGGGAGACAGAGAAAGGGAAAGGAAGGGAGGAGGGAAGGAGAGAGAGGCAAGGAGAGAAAGGGAGAGGGAGACAGAGAGAAAGAGAGAGACAGAGACAGAGGGAGGGAGACAAGGGTGCCTCCGGCCTGGCCACTCTGTGCCCCTCTACCCAGCAGCCTGCAGGCCCTGGTAAGCGAGCACCGCCCAGGCTGGCCCGCTGTCCAGCGTCGTCCGCCCCATCCAGCGTCACCTGCCCCGGCCCCACACACTGCAGGGGTGATGGCAGGTTCTTTGGAGGCAGCGGGAGGAAGAGGAGGCCGGTAGCGGCTGGACTGCTGGGAGTTTGGACAGCATTCTAAGGACTAGGGGAGCTATGGAGGGCTGTAGAGGGATAGCACGGCATAGCTGCCGATTCAAAGAACCCCCCTCCTGCTGCTGTGAGGAGACTGGAGCGGAAGGGACAAGACTCGGGGGCTGGGGGACCAGCGAGGAGGCCGTGGCAGTCATCAAAGAGACAGAAGACGCTGGCCTGGACCCGGGGGGGACGGCAGTGGTGGAGAGGAGAGGAAGGAGCTTTAGAGGTGGAATCGGAGGGGCGTGCAGACAGACAGGAAGTGTGTGTGAGGAAAGGGGGACGGGAGGCCTGAGAGAGCCCCTCATGGGGCAGCCAGAGGGGGCCCAGAGGTGGTTAGCAGACTAACACAGGGCCGGACGAGTGGGTGAGTGGTGACATCAGCTCGGACCAGGGTGGTGGACCGGGAGGGGAGCTGTGGAGGGTGGAACCCACAGGCCCTGGAGACCGTGGGGGTGGGTGGGGGTGAGGCCCCCCAGGTGTCTGATGGGGTGGGAGGTGCACAGGATGAAGCCTCGAGCGACCTTGAAGGTATCCGGCCCCCAGGATCCCGGTCTGGAGAGTCAAGGCCCCAGCCCTGCCTTTTGACCTCCCTAAGCTCCAATGAGCCCCACGCGTAAAATGGGCAGCGATCTGACCTCCCTGAGTGGCCGTGGGGAGTCCGCGAGGTAACAAGTTGAACCCCCAGCACATAGTAGGTGCTTGGGAAATAAGGGGGGTGCTGGGGGCGGTTGTCCCCAGTGCCACAGCAGGTCAGACTCAGAACAGAGCTCATCCGGGATTCCTCTCGACAGGCCCGACAGATCCCTGATCTCGGTGCACAGGCCGGGCCACGCCCCAGCCCTCTGCGTCCGCTGGCCAGGCCAGCCGAGGAGGGGACAGCTGACTCTTACCCAGTGGTGGTCCGTGGGTTATCAGGATGTCTACGCCTTCGGGAATGAGGTTCCATTTCTCAAGCAGCGCTTGGCCTCGCGGGAGGTTAAAGCCCCAGCCGTAAAACCAGGGCTGCCTACGGAAGAAGAACAGGCAGTTCAGAGGGGACCAGTGAGCGCGTGGGGCGATCACAGGAAGGGGAAGCAGGCCACAGCTCCCAAGAATCTTCAGGGCTGGCTCGATGCTAGAAACCCAAAGTAAAGATGGGTATCGCCTGTACTTAGCCAGAATCCTGACCCACTTGTGGGCCGTGAGATATCCCGGGCATTCTCTTCCCTTTTCCCTTCCTTCAACACAGTTTCTGGTTTTCTATGATGAATAAATATTATTTGTATCATTTTTATTTATTTATTTTTAACGTTTATTTCTTTTTGAGACAGAGAGAGACAGAGCATGAACGGGGGAGGGTCAGAGAGAGAGGGAGACACAGAATCCGAAACAGGCTCCAGGCTCTGAGCCATCAGCACAGAGCCCGACGCGGGGCTTGAACTCACGGACCGCGAGATCATGACCTGAGCCGAAGTCGGCCGCTTAACCGACTGAGCCACCCAGGCGCCCCTATTTATATCATTTTTAAAAACGAGAGTTTAAAAAGAACCAGCTTCTGCCAGAGGCCCCTCTTGTTCCAAGCCCTTCCGAGGAAATTCACAGAGAACGCACTCACCTACCCCTCGCCGGGAAAATGCTCTCCCGACCCCCCGCCCACAGTTGGGGCAGAGGGAGACTCAACCCAGAGAGAACGGGTTCCAAGTGGAGGACGCCCGTTCCTGCTTTCCCCTGAAGCTCCCACCCAGGCTGAGTCCATCTCAGCTCTAAGGACAAGGCCAGAGGGACCTAGGCCAACGAATGGAATCTCAACGTCACATGTAGACTGAGCGATACAAGTCATTCCCTTGGGTTGGCTCCACGGTGAACACGTAACCTAGGCCCCTCCCCGTGGACCTAGGATACTGTCATCCCTGTGCATCAGTCAGTGAGCTCCTTGCCCTGGAAGCTGTCAGCAGCTATTAAGCTGTCCCAAAGGGCGACGGCTGGACCACAGGGCCCTGGGGAGCCCGCCAGATCAAATTCACACCAGACACCCCCCATGCCTCTGTGCTTCTCAGTTACATGGGCCAACAGGAAGCCATTCGATTGTTTTCATTTCTAACAAAAGCATCCCCGCTAAGAAACATCCCTTAAGCACTAAGTCGTTATAAGTTCCCACGAGAGCATAGCCTTTTGGTGTTTACAAAGCCATCAGCATCGCCACAGTTAAGGGGCCGAATCGTGTCCTCCAGAAACATATGTTGAAGTATTAACCCCCAGCAGCTGAGAATGGGGCTCTATTCAGAAACAGGGTCCTTGCAGATATCATCAAGTTAAGATGAGGGGATACCAGATTAGGGCGTGCCCCTCATCCGATGACGGGTGCCCTTACAAGGTCATGTGAAAACAGAGACACAGACAGAAAAGGGCCATCGACGATGGGCTTAGAGATCAGAGCGATGCTGTCTCCAAGCGAAGGAGTGCCGAGTACCCCTAGCCACCACCAGAAGCTGGGGGAGGACGGATTCTTCCTCAGGACTCTCGAAAAGAACAAACCCTGGTGACACCTTGATCTCAGACCCCAGCCTCCGGATCGCGAGAGAGTAAATTCCTGTTGTTTTAAGCACCCTGCCGCCGCCACCTCCCCACCTGTTACCCCAGGGACTTTCGCACCCGCGGCAAGGGTGGGCAGCCAGGTCTCTTCCTGTTTTACGGACGAGGAAACTGAGAAGAAGGGAGCAGGAAATAGAAACCGTCACCTGCATTTCCTGGATACCTACTTTTTTTTTGGCCAGGTGCCATCTAAGCACATCACAGGGATGGCTTACCTGTCACAAGAACCCTGTGAATTAAGGACTAAAGACGATCCCCATTTTACAGATGAGAAACCAGAGGCTCAGAGAGGTGAGCTAGCCTGGGGATTTGGGCCCCAGCGTGTGCTGACTCCCGGGCTGGGCACCTCACTACCGCTTGCCCGGCCAGCACAGACCATTTAAGTCAGCAGTGGAGCTGGGCTTCTGACTTCCAAGTCTCTCCCGTGCCCAAAGCTGCCACTAAAATCCCTCCCACGATCCACACGCCCTTCCACGGTGACACTGAGGCCTCGGGCGGTCGACCCAACAGCTCTAGCTTTTGGCAACCACCCAAAGCACCTCTCTGGAACCCTGGGGGTCTCAGAGAACACACTTTGAAAACCCTGATCTGCTCACGGCAGGTTCCGGACAAGGAGACTGAGGTTCGGTGAGGGGCGGCGAGGGGCCCAGGGGCCCGGGTCACACAGCTCGTGAGTGGAGAAGTCACTGCTGAGCCGGATCGGACACTCTCTCCCCTCGGCCTTCAAAGCCCCGTCTATTCCATTCCTCCTCTTCCCTTGCACATCCGGGACCAGCCCAGGGGCAGGGAATAAACGGCGGGTTGACAAATGGTGTTGGGTGAGGCCTAAGTGAATAAATCAGTCTGTTAACAGCTGTCAAATGGGACTTTTCCTGTTGCCTTGGGATTGAAGCCGAAGCCTCAAAACTGAAAATGATGCCCCGTATCCAAAAGACAGACCCCAGGTGCCACCCAGGAAAACCTACAAAAGTGGGCAGAACCTACCGGGCCACCATCTATCTCCCCAAGCCCCTGCCAGCCTAAGTTTTGGCCTCGAAGGGAAGGGTTGTAGCTCCTGTCTTGTTCTGTAGGGGGAGCCAAGGAGGGTTCCTCATACCAAGAGATGAATGGGCCCCAGGAGAACCACCCGGACCGGTGGGGGCCTGGGATCTGCACTCTGAGCCTACGGAGAGATAGATGGTGAGAAGCAGGCACAGAGGGACTGGGTCCCCAGGTTTGGGCTGCCCAAGGGACCCCCAACCACCGGAAGCACCTGCCAGGTGACAAGACCAGGTGGCCGGGGCTGGGGAACAGCATCTGGGTGGGTTGGCCTTGGGGACAGTGCCCTCAGAAGACACCTCCTATCACTGGCACATCCACATGGGGCTGCCCTTGCACATCTGAACAAAGGTGAGAGCTCTCTCCACAGAAAATGCACCCCTGCACGCACACAATTTTATACCCAACTTCATGGCAACCTTGGGGTCAGACCGAGCTGAGTGACAATGGGTACACCTCTTACTACCCGTGTGACCATTGGCAAGTGACTCAACTTCTCTCTGGGCCTTAATTTCCCCATCTGTACACGGGAATAATGATACCATCTCAGTAAGGCTGGTGGGAGGAATAAACCAGTGAATCCACCTAAAGTGCTTCAAACAGCGTCTAGTTCAATGCATTTCAGCCGCCATAATCACCCCCATCACCATCGTCATCGTCCCCATCACTCTCACCATCATGGGCCCCTCCTGAAATCCATCCACGGAGCCTGCATGAAGAACCTTCGACCTAGGGCTGGGTTTTTCAAACGGCATTTTGATGGGTCCCAACATTTTTTTAAAAAAGAAAAGAAAACATCACAGAAAAAGGTACCTCCTAGCAGGGAAAGGATTCTTCAGTTAAATATATTTATATTTAAATAGACACCCACGGATGGATGTACTGAATCACAACGTAAAATACCTCTCCTACCACGGTTCCTGGTCAGAAACGGTTGACAGTCCCGCTCCAGGGGCCAGCCCAGGCTCCTGCCCTAATACGCCGAGCTCCTGGCTCCGCAGTTTCTGAGCCCCTAGGACCCTGAGCGCACGCAAAGCCCCGCTTTGGCTGAGCCAGGGTTCAGGCACTGCAGG
This sequence comes from Lynx canadensis, assembly GCF_007474595.2. NCBI lineage: Eukaryota > Metazoa > Chordata > Mammalia > Carnivora > Felidae > Lynx > Lynx canadensis. The sequence goes on along the minus strand of NC_044309.1, from coordinate 135,753,024 downwards.
GAAGACAGCAGCATTCTGGAAGGCACTCAGAAAGCCAAGCCTAGGGGTCCTCCCAGGAGCCCAAAGCCCCGTCAGCCTCCGGGGAAAGGAGCAACGTGTTTCTGGTGCTGCCTTCCAAATACGGGATCCATTCTTCAAAACTCTAATCAAATATTTACAAGACGGGACGAGGCCTCATCTGCATGGAGAGAAGGCATCTGTTAGTTCCTGTGAGCCACAGCAAGGGGTGGCTTTTTGAAAGAGACGCTTAGAAATCCATCAGAGACCCCGCAGACCCCCAGAAGCCAACCCACGCTTGCCTCCGCCTGCCCAGCTTCTCCTCGCCCAGCACCACGGAGCCTTCCCCTGGGGGTGGCATCTCCCCATAGATGCACCTGCCGAGTTCTTGGAGACTCACCACCTCAAGTCCTGGGATGGTGGAATCCACCCTGCCCCCGGGGACGCCCTGAGAGGCTGCTCAAGGCCCTGAAGTTGGCATCAGACATCCTTCCTGGTTCTGCCCCCGGGCCGCTCACTTTACCTCTCCCAGCAGGACAATGGTGCCTATGTCCCCAGACGTTACCCCATGAGGGCAGGGGTGGGGGTCCTTCTTGTTCAGTGCTGTACCCCTGACACAGGGGGCAGGAAAAGAAGAGAGGGAGGAGGTTTAAAAGGACGAAGTTGTACTTCCATTAGGAAAACGCTAAGTACCCAGGAGCTCTGTCAATGGGAAAAGGGGGTGTTTTAGCTCTTACTGAAATTTTAGGGGGAACAGGTCAAATCACACAGGCAGACATCCACAGGAGACATTTCCCAGGATGGCCCATGGGTTGGGGAGCACCCTTGTGGGGCCAGGGGCTTTCTCCAGGGTGGCCAGGAGCAGGACCAGAGCACTTGGAGAGACAGCCTCTTCAGGGTGAGCGCCCTCCCCAGAGGCCTTAGACCAGCCCACGGGGCCCGGAAAACTCTCCAGCCCCTCCTGGATGACGTGCATTTGGGTTTCTGCCACGGGAAGAGGTGGTTCCAGTTCAAGGTGAAGTCAGCCCCAGATGGTCCATCGACCTCCTCCTCATCCGGTCAGGCCCCTTAGGGGCCAGAGGTGAAGTGCAAGACTGCCCGGGTTTCCAGGCCGACGACAGGGCAGGCAGAGGCTCAAAGGCCTCCCGCCTAAGCAGCCAGGGTCCAGCACCCCCACCCGCCCCCGCTACTGGCCCACCCACATCGGGAACAGCCAGTGGTCTGGGACTGCGAATGCCCAAGACAGGATCCCGGGACCCTGCAAAAGAACATTCCCCGTCTCCAGTGTGACCTAGCCCTGGGACCCAGCCTCGCCACGCGGAGGGCCAGGAACCCAGCGTCTGCACGCCTTCCAGGACACGTCCCAGACCCCAAAGAGGTCGGATGAATCAGAAACCCGACTGAGCGATGGGAAGCGGCTCTACGTCCTGAATTTCTGTCTTTCTGTTCTAAAGTAACCATTGGAATAATTTTCTTACAGAATGATAGTTGCCATGACAACCAGAGCAAATTTTCCTTTTCTGAAACAGATGTCTCATTTAGTTGAAAATTAGAATGTGAACAAACCCATGGGAAAAATTAATTCAAACTTTAACAGAGCGCTGAATACAATGTAATCTCTCAGAGGTTAACCCCTTAACAGCTTTTTTGTGCGCTTATGGTAACCTTCGAATCCAGTCTAATTAAGCCCGCTTAGCCAATATAAATGACCTCCTCGTGGCCAATCATTAAATGATTTCCCCCCGAAGCGTGAATCCCGGGTCCCCGACGGCAGAAGGGAGGGGGACGGTGCTCGTCTAGAGCCGCTCCGCTTTGCCAGGTAAGGCGTGCAGCCCCCAGGCGGGGGTGTCCCCTGGGGCCATTCAGGCAGCCTGAGGGGTGGCCACCCATTTCCCAGGGATGCTGGGGTGTGTGGACAGAGGAGGCCCCAGGGTGCCCCGGAGTGGGGCTGGGCCCAGGGGCACACCCAGGCCAGGGTACGATGCCCGAGGGCAGGCATCGGGGGTTCCCTCGGCCAATGCCGAGGGGCGCTGCGGGGACCCCAAGAGGGCACCCACACCAGCACACCTCCAGGGGTGTTCCATGAGCCCCCAGTCCTCACACACACTCTGGGAGGCAGCTGCCATCACTGCTCCATTTTACAGATGCAGAAACCGAGGTGTGGGGAGGAACAGAGACTTGCTCAGGGTTACCTGGTGACCAAGTGACGCAACCAGGGCTCAAACCCAGAGAGCGGATTCCAGAGCCTGGGCTCTCTGCCTTCAAGCCAGAATTATGCAGATAGGACCAGGAATCCTGCCTCTCCTTCCTCAGCAAACCCCTACTTTACCGGCCACTTCCCCATCTCAAATCAGCCAACCCTCAGGACAAAGTCCGGGGAGGCTCTCACTTTAAAGTCACCGAAACAATGGCACAGAGAGGTTAAGAGGTGTGTCCGAGGACACACAGGAGGCAAGAGAGATTCCAGGGGTTCCTGGTTCCCGCCTCCTGTGCCCAATGGGCGACTGGCCCAAAGAGGATCCTGCTGGGGTGCTCAGGCCACAGGTTTCCCCCTCTTCAATGGCAACTGCCTGCCTGTCCCTCTGAGCAGCTCCCAGTCTCCCCTGCCAGGTCCCAGCCCCACCCCTGGCCCTGCCAGGTCCCCTCTGAGCCTGGCTGGACAGAGAGGAAGTAGCCTGTGATTCTGGCCCTTGGTGCCCCACCTCTCAACTGTTCCCCTATGTGACTCCTCTACTCCAAAGCCTTCCATGGCTCCCTATGCCTGCAGGACAAGCCCAGACCTCACGGCCTGGCACACCGGCCCTTGGGCTCTGTCCCAGCCCACCTTTTGAACTGTCCTGCTCAGATTTCCTGCTGAACTCACCACCTGCCGGCCACAACAAGCCTCTCTGTTTCCTGAACACAGCCCAGCCTTGCCCCACCTCTGGGTTTTTGCACCTGCTGTTCCAGCCATCTGAAAGGCCCTTCCTAGCCTCACCTCAGAGTCCATGACCCATTATTTGTTCAGCCTTGGCTTAAAGGCCCCCTCTTCCAGGAGGCTTCCCCTGGTCACATCATCCCCCAAGCACCGGTGACCCACCCTTCTCTGCGTGCCCTCATGGTGGCTCCTGCAGGGCAGGCCGAGGTCAAAATCCCTTCTGCCTGACAGATGGCAGAGCCCAGGCGGCCTCAAGGAGGGTTTGCTCCCGGGATGCGGGAATGAATGAATGTAGGATAGAATTAACAGCAGGTGCTCTGCCCGGAAGGCAGGCAGGTGGGAAGAACTAAGCATCAGCCCCCTCTTCTGCACACCCTCCCAATGGGAGCCCCGCCCCCCCCCCCAGAGCCCCTGGAGTCCCGAAGCCCCGAGAGCTGCAGCAGGAACCAGCACGAGAACAGACACTCAGCCTCCACTGGGCATCCCGCCTCCCGTGACCTGCCCGGGGGGGCTCATGTGCCCATTTCACAGATGAGGCCTCAGAGGGGAAGCAGGCTCAGTGTGCTCACACCCTCTGCTGCGTCCGACTCACCTCCTTTGGGGGAACCCCTGCCTCCCCAGGCCGCCCACTCCTGGGCTGGGGGTTGAGGACGGCTGCCCTGCCAGGTAGAGGGGACAGCCTGTCACAGTGGACCCCGCGGGGCCACACATTCTCACTGCCACCCCTCATGCTACGGAGGCAGAGGCTGCGGTCTGAGGAAGGCAGTGGCCCCACTCCCCACAGAGAGGAAGCTTCTGCCTTCTCTCAGAGACGGCCAGTATGGAGAGCATCTCAGATGAGGCTGCCCCGTGTCACCGTCCCCAAGTGCTGCCCGGGACACTCTCGGCACTCCAGGGAGGTTGTGCTCCCATTCGGCAGCAGGGGAAACCGAGGCTCAGAGGTCAGTGACACACCCGGTTTCCCCGAGAGGGTTCATGCTGACCCCTCACCCCACAGGCGGTCCCCTGACCCCTGGGGACATCCCACAGTGCTGGCTGCCGCTCCCACCTGCCCAGCTCTGATAGAGGGGTTGGCCTTTCTCCTCTGCCCTCCCCGAGGGCACGGGCGAGGCTGAGGGAGCCACCTCGCAGCGGCAGGGGCAGCGGCTGCCAGCGAGGGGGCAGGGCCACGCGGGCTGGCAACACGTCCCCAAGGACTGTCAACCACACACCTTGCCCTGGCACACGGCAGTTACCACAAGTCGGCAGCAAGATAAGTGGAACCGAAGAATGGGGTCCTTTGTCATTCCTAATTAATTTCCCCCACCCTTCGGAGGTGCGGACCATTCATCTTTTGTTTCGGTGGGACTCAGAAGGCAGACAATTCGTTTCAAACATTAATCTCCTGTAGAATCGTGCGCATATGTGTTGAGGGGCCCTCTGTAAAGAAAATAACAACAACGTGGAAGCAACAAAGATAAGGACAGGAAAGGGGCAAAGGAGAAATTCTGCGTGAGAGAGAGAGGAGCGGGTGTGCGTGTGTGTGTGCGTGTGTGTGTGCGTGTGTGTGAGTGGAGGCAGCACAGCATAGGACCAGGGACCATGAGGAATTTCTTCCCGACACCAGAGTTCGCCGGCTGCCTGTGGGGCTGGCGACCGCCGGAATCCAGGGGAGGGAGGAGACAGGACGTGAGCGGCAGCCGGACCCTTGGTGGCGGGCACGCCTGTGTCGGCTGGCTCCCGACCCCCTTCGCACTGTCACAGGCCGGCATCAGGCTCGGGTGGGGCTTGCGGCCAGTCCCAGGGGCAGGCGGGCCCCGTGGCTTCCACTGAGCACAGCCCATCCCCGACCCGAGGGGGCAGGCGGGGCAATAGCACCGAGGTCGAGGTCGCAGCGATGCCCCCCCCCAGTGGCTCTGCGTGCCGCCCTCATCCCGCCCTTGGCCGGCCCTGGGAGGGGAGAATCTGAGTCTGATTTCACAGAAGCAGGACCCGGAGCTCAGGGAGAACATGCTGGGCCCAGGGATCCAGGAAGCCCCGTTGGGGCTCTGCATCCGGCCAGAAGGGAAGAAGGGCAGAAGGGAAGGAGCAGCTGACGAGGTTGCCTGCTGGCCGGTCCAGGCCGGTCACTCCCAAAGCTGACCAAGCCCACCTGCCTGGGCTGGACCCCCGAGCAGCTCTGCCTAGGGCCGAGATCTCAGGCCAGTTCCTCGGCTACCCAAGCCTCACCTTCCCCATCTGCAAAATGGGGATGAAAACAATCCTGACTCGCCCCGTTGCTAGGCAGGCGGAGCAGGCCCTGGGGAGCTTGCTGAGTGAGGGGTCTCAGGGGTCGTGCTGCAGAAGAGGGAGGAAAGCCGGGGGAGGAAGGCCACAGCCCCGTGCTAACACCACCTAGAAACACGAGACGAATTCTAAGAAACACAGCTTTAGGTACACAGAGACCAGCAGCCTTTGAACCAGGGAAGGTGGGTCTTCCTGGCCCAGAAGTAACAAGCAGGAGGCCTCAGGGGCTTAAGGGGAGGGAGCTGGGCCTGCCACCCTCCCTCTGTAAAGCTGGGCCCCCGGAGGGCTTCGGGGGGCAGGCAGGGAAGTGGAGCAGAAAAGGCCACCCCGTGGCCACATAGAGACAGGACGATTCCACCAGATGGAAGATGCCCTTGACCCCCGGGCCAGGGCTTGTCCTCCAGCAGGCGGGTCCACGCGGCCCAGGAAGCCCTCGGTCAAGAAGCAAAAGTAAGCCATCCCCAGCCACGTGCACCCACAGACCGAGGCGGGCACACTTCTGTCTTATGGGCACCCCCAAACCAGGCTACACCCCCAAACTGGGCTGCCCGGGACGTCCCCGGGCAGAGCTTCATAGAACACCAGTGTGCAATCCCACCGGCCAACGCCCCAAACAGCTTGGGCAATTATTAGAGGGAGACTAAAAAAAATACATAAATGTTTTTTTGAAAGACTGAAAAGGTTTTCTTAAGAGAAAGAGCAAAGCATTCTGGGTAAGCGGCTTGGAGCTGAGCCACAGCGGCACCTTCCCTGTGCCTTCCCCGGAGCGCGGTGGAGAGGGCACCGGTGGCAAACGGACTCCGCAGTGTTCCTGGGAAGGGCGGTGTCCCCGAAGTCGGGGGAGCCGTGGCCACGGGGCAGGGGGGGCTTCCCTGTGCCCCCAGCCGCCTCTGGCTGCAGCCGGGCACAGCGGGCCATGGGCGACCACAGGCCTCAGGCCTGGAGGGTCCCAGGACCTCAACCACATCCTGGCGGGAGCCTCCGGGGCAAGGAAGAAGCCAGGACTTCACTATATTAGCCTCATTCTTTTTTTCTCCAAAAGACTTATCTAATGAACTTAAAAAAGAAACCTTTTAGCACCTCTCTGTACCCAGTTCTGGCGGGGGGGGGGGGGGGGAACCATTCTCCATCCGGGTGGAACCCGCCTCTCAGGCACTGGGCCACCCGAAGCAAGTCCCTTCCCTTCTTGGGTCTCAGCCTCCTCAGCTCTCCAGTGGGGACAAGGGTCCAGACCCCACCGACGGCTAAGAAGGTTCGAAGCGGCTGAGCGCAGGGCCTCCAGGGCAGCGGTGAGAACAGGTGCCGTCGGGATCATCCACCAACAAGCAGACCTTTGCTCCTTAAAACGGCCAGACGGCTCAGTTCCTGCCCCCACCCCTCCCGGCGGCCTGTCCTGCGCACACAGGGAGGGAAGGACATGGGAGGTTCGGCCCCTGCCCGCACCCCGTCCCCCGGGGCGGCTCAGTGGGCACCCCCTGGCTGTACAGGAAACCTTGATCTCTGGGCAATCCAGGCAGCGAGCTGTAGAGGGTTAGGGGGTGGGCGGGACCACCGTGTGCCGACTGGCTACTCTGTGCCAAGCACTTGATACCCACGACCTCCCAGAATCCCGAGAACAGCGCCACAGGGGGTCTACCCATGCTGTCATCTCACAGAAAGCCTGGATTCGGACCCCAGATCCCCCGGCCGGGACCCGCCCGGCAGCACGAGCGTTCGAGCGTGGCCTGGCGTGTAAAGAGAGCCAGTCCCCCAGGCCCCTGGCTCCCTGGGAGAGGGGCAGGGCACCTGCCTGGAGGAGGCAGTGCCAGGCCGCCAAGCTGAGAACCAGGATCCGCGCCCAGACGCCCAGCAACGGCCGGCAGCCACTTCTCAAAGTTTAATGTCTCAGCAGGTTTACATTCCTTCTTTCAAAATACCAGAAGTAATTAGACCAGATGGACAAGCTGCATGCCAATTTCACTCCCTCCCGCGCTCCTCTTTTTTTTTTTTTTTTTTTTTTCAAATCAAGGCCGTTTTCAGTTAAATGAGAACAAAAAAATGTATCCAAGACCCATAAATGAATACGGTACGTATACAGAATTTTTTCCCAACGCTTAAGATCCTGTAACAGCTGAGTTCTTCCTCTCTTCGGCGGTTGGTTCCCACCCCTTCCTCTAAGCCGGGCTGGTGAGGGCTCAGCGCAGTCTGTTCCCGAGGGGCCCGGACGTGGCTCCCCTGAGGCCTGGAAGGTCGCGGTGCCCCAGGGACAGCGGCCCAAACACACACAGCCCTGGCGAGACTCTGGACTGCGGGCCTCAGTGATGGAGCCTCTGCCGGGGTAGGGAGGGAACGGGGTGCGGCGGTGGGGGGGCAGGGATCTGGCCTCCAGCCTGGGGGTAAGTTGAGAGACGGCATGGGCAGGCCCTGATTTAGAGAGACCAGCACGGAGGAGGAGGAGGAGGAGGAGGAGGAGGAGGAGGAGGAGGAGGGAGAGGAGGAAGGACGCTGCAGGCAAGGAGGCTGAGGGTGCACTTGGAAGAGGCCCCAGAAAGACAGACGCAGGAACGCCACGCCAGGTCTGACTTTTAACTGAGTCCCCACGGCCCGCTATCTGTCACCTGTCCATCCAGCCATCCATCCAACAAACATTTATTCTGCTAAGCCAGGCACTGTACTAGACTGGAGTGAGGACCACCAAACAGAGATTCAGGTCCCTGTTCTCAGGAAGCCCCAAACGTTCCAGTAGGAAAGAAAACCGTCGCCAGAGTAATTACGACAGGGTGGCCCTGTCGTGGACGGTGAGGCCCTAAGTGGACGGAGGGAGCAGTAGAGGCCCACACACAGACCCCACGCGTAAGGGGGAAGTGGCAGTACTGAGCAGGAGCAGAAAAGGGCAGAAAGGGCTACACGGCAAAGCTTCCGGAAGACAATAGAGACGTGTCTTCACGATTCCAGGGAGGCGGAGATTTCTCGAACAGAGCACGGAAAGCAAAACACCAATACGGCCGACGACACCAAAATTCAGAACTTCTGGCCATCTGAAGGCACCGCAAAGAGAGAAGGGGCGCCTGGGTGGCGCAGTCGGTGAAGCGTCCGACTTCAGCCAGGTCACGATCTCGCGGTCCGTGAGTTCGAGCCCCGCGTCGGGCTCTGGGCTGACGGCTCGGAGCCTGGAGCCTGTTTCCGATTCTGTGTCTCCCTCTCTCTCTGCCCCTCCCCCGTTCATGCTCTGTCTCTCTTTGTCCCAAAAATAAATAAACGTTGAAAAAAAAAAAATTTAAAAAAAAAAAAAAAAAAAAGAGAGAGAAAATCACAGAGGAGGAAAAGCCACTTGTAACGTTACAGCTCCTGTTCGGAACCCCTGAAGAATCTCTATGAACCAATAAGAAAGAGACAGACAACCCAATTATTTTTTTTTAAACGGGCAAAAGACGTGAGCACTTCTCAAAAGAAGAGATCCAAGGGTCTGACATAAGAGTCTCAGCCTCACTGGCCATCGGGGGACCGCGAAGGAAAGCCGGCCTGAGGCACCAGCACAGCAAAATGGACGTAATTTAATAAGCCCTTACAACACCCGGGGCCCCCCAGGGGGCTCCGTCCGTTCAGCGTCCGACTTCGGCTCAGGTCGTGATCTCGCAGTCCGTGGGTTCGAGCCCCGCGTCAAGCTCTGCACTGACCGTCAAGAGCCTGCTCGGGATTTTCTCTCTCCCTCGCTCTCTGCCCCTCCCCCACTTGCGCTTTCTCTCTCTTCCAAACTAAATAAATAAACTTAAAAATAAATAAATAAAACACAGCACGATATAATCCTGAGTGGAAAAGAAGACACCACACAATGCCCAGTGTAGCAGCCCTTTTCACAAAGAACCAGACTATCTCAGGCCAGGGTGTTCATTGTGAACTTCAGATAAACAACAAAGAATTTCTTAGTGCAAGTATGTCCCAAAGATTGCATGGGACATACTCATAAATTATTCTGTCTGGCTCATCACCTGCTGCAGGTAATGGTGCCCTGTCATGGGGGGGGGGGGGGGCGCGGGCACGTCAAGGGCCGATGGGAACCTGAAGGCAAGCCTGGGGCCAGGGACGGCCTGGGTCAACACGGGGTGTGTCAGCGGTTATGGACACCCCCCACTTCATCTGAGCTCCCAGAGGGCAGAGCCAGGCCTGGTCCATTTCGGGGTCCCCAGAGCCCTGCAGGGGACTGGGCACATGACGGCCTTGTGGCCTTCAGGGTAGGTGGCCCCACAAAAAATTGGAACGATTCTCTCTCCCAAGCACAGCATCTGTCTCCTGGTGGCACCACTTAGAAGAAAAGCCGATCGCGGTGACCACGAGTTTGCTTTCTGTGTCCCCTCCCCAGCTGGTTCTGGAGAGTCCTCAATGTCAAGGCCAGCCTGGGCACACTGCCCTCCCTCCGAGTGCAGGACCATGTGCAGAGCATGCCAGTACGTCCCCTGCGTGGGGATCATCAGTGCAGGCAGATGCGGGAGGGGCTGGGAGGATACCAGGCCCAAACACAGCGGGTCTGTGCTTGCACGCCCCTTGTGATGGGCAGCTCACCACTCAGGAAGGTCTCACCACCTCTCTTCTGGGTTCCTGCCTGCAGGATGGTCTTCCCTCGAGGATGAGAGCCTGCCTTTTTCTCTGCCTTCTGTGCCCCGCCCCCATGCCTGCTAGGGTCACACTAAATAGGTCTGTCTCTCAACCTGGGTCAGCCTCGCCCACGTGCTTCCGACGCCGATGCTATGAGGTCCTCGTGGCTAGTGCTGCTTTATTCAGTCTCTGATCTCCCCGCTGGTATAACTAGGCATCTAAAGCTGGAGAGAACGTCTCCTTGTAGTGTCCGGGTGAGTCTGCACGTGAAGAGCAGGGAAAGGAAAGGAAAACCCGAACATCCGAATTTAGTTAACAGTTGCCACGAGCTTTGCCTTGTGCCCAGGTGGCGGGGGCTGGGGGCTGAGCCTCGACAGACAGTTGGGGGGAGTCGGTGCATGAGCCCCGCACCAGGCAGAATCGGCCCCGGCTGTGAATAGCCTCCCAGGGACAGGTTCGTGCCGTTTCCCACGGTGCCCCTGGTGCAGTTGGGACCCCGAGGCTCAGAGAGGCGTGACTCCCCAGGTCAGACATGGAGCGAGAGGCAGAGCCTAGGGATGCGTCTGCCGTGTCTGGGCCCAGGGAATGAGCACTTGACTGACAGCCGGGCCTGCGCCTCTGAGCGCGGTCTCCCTTCCGGGACTCAGCTGTGATGTGCTGGGTCCCCATGGATTGAAAACACAGGGCGACAGGCAGAGGGAGCTGTGACTCACTGAGAGAGCTGAGCGCCCAGGGTGAGGGCCTCCGCTCTCCCACCGCGACCCACCCCCAGGCTGGAAGCCACGCTCCGCGCCCAGAACGCCCACGGCCCCTCAAGCTGTTCCCTCTGTCATACCCTTCCCCGGCCCCCCACCCTCTGGCCACCTGTGCCTCTTCAGCCCCTGCCCCTCCCATGGGAAGCCTGCCCGGAGCCCAGCTCCCAGGCCCTGGCCCCCTGGCCTTTGCGGAATCAAGGACTTGGTGGCTGATGTGCCTCCCACGGGGGACACAACCCCGTGAAGGCAAGAGCTGCACCTGTCTGGCTCCCAGCATGTCCCCGGGACCCAGATCAGTGTGTGGCACTCAATAAAGCCCTGACAAATGAAGTAGGCAATTAACAGGTCACCCTGAGAACATCAGTCGGGTGCCCTGGCCGCCATATCCTCACGGGGCCAATAAGGCGTAGGCGCATCAGAAGGCTTTTTGGAGAACCAAGGAACACACATAGAGCCCGTGGTTCTGGGCCTGGCACGTAGTAGGTGTTCATACGAGGACACCGAATGGCCTCTAACCAGGAGCAGAAAGAGCCCAACTAGGAGTCTAGACAACCAGTCATTATATAGACAGCCAGTCATTACAGACAAGCTGGGCAGGCCAGGTCCTCTACTTGCCCTTCTGTGAAATGGGATCGTTAGAGTCCTGGCCCTACCTTGGGGGCTGTTGAGGTATCAGCCAGAGGAGAGCTACCCTCCCGGCCCCCACCCCAGGGGTTCCTGGGTAACAGTAATTACAACCAACCTCCAGGGCCTCGCTCTGGGCCAGGCCTTCCCCTGGATGGGCCCACACAGACCTCACAACTGCCTGCAACGTGGGTGGTGTCATTTCCCCACTCTACAGAGGGACCAGAGAGGTTAAGGCACTTGCCCAAAGTCACACAGCTACATAGTCACGGTGCCCCGATCTGAACGGCTTTTCCCTTACCAACCAACTGCCCGGCCACTGCTGTTGCTATGATTCCCGCCACCGGCTCCCAGCCCCAGATGGGGCCTACGGGAAACCAGGGCAGCTGCTAGAACGCCAGCTCCCAGCCTGCACGGGGAGCACAGAGGAGGTACCATTTAGCCCTCAGCATCGAGGGCTGTGAAACAGCACCCCAAAGAGTCTGGTGGAGACCAGCACAGAACGGGGCTCAGAGATATGGCTCCTCTCCTGCCTCCTCCACCTGTGGAAACCCCACTTCAAATCCCCCCTCCCACAGGGAGCCCTCCTGGATTTCACCAAGGCCTCCTTGGGTCCCTTCTCTGTCCTGCGCCCCTCCCACTCCCACAGACAGGACGACGGGTAAGGACGTCAAGGAGAAAGCAGTAAGGCCCCAGGAGAACCAGAACTAAAGAGTCTAGAACTGTCCGTGCTGGAAGTCACAAAAGCCAAACGCAGGCGCCACTGGCGGCCCAAGCACAGAGCAGTCGCACCAACCGCTGGCCTCACTCTGGCCTCGGGAGCACCAGGATTTGGCCTCCAGCTGGCACAGGGGACCACGGGGCCCTGGCCCTGGCCCTCCACTCACCCATGAGCCCTAAGAGCAGGCTGCCAAAGGGGTTCTTCAGTGCCCAGCCCTGGGGGTGCACACAGCTGCTCTGGGGGGAAGTGGGTGGGCGCAGGGGGGCACCTGCCAGTCCCCACCTCCTGCCTGTCCTCCGTCCCACCTACTGGGTTCTGGCCAAGCGGTGTCAGAAGGTTGGCCTCTGGAGCAAAGAACAGCAATGGTGTCTCTGTTCGTGGAGAGCTTGATGGTGGGGGCACCAGGCCCGGCCGAACCCCCGACACCTTCACGACCACCGTCTGCAGGAGATGTGCTGCCACTCCCGTTTGGCAGGGAAGGGAAGTGGGGCACAGAGAGGTGAAGTGACTTGCCCAGGGTCACACAGCCCATCAAGGGTGAGGCCCAGGTTTCAGCCCAGGCAGTCTGGTTCCAAAGCCACACTATTAATTCCTACAGAACATGACATTTTTGAGAAGGGGTGTGTGTGCATGCGGGTGTGTAGGGGCAAGGGGGTGTGGGAAACACGGGGCACAGAGATGCTGTCCAGATTGGCTGGTCTGGTACCCGAAGGCCTTCCCATTGGCCCTCCTGACTCCCTCGCGGGCCTCCCGCTCCAGTCTTTCTGCCGTGCCCAGCCAGACTTCTTCTCCAAGTCTGGGCTCCGGCGGCCTGCCAGGCAGATTCAGCCACCTCCCCTCTGCTCCTGTCCTGGGCACCGAGCTCACCATGTCCTCCAGTGCCCCAGCAGTCCTCATCTGAGACCTCAGAGGCTGCGGGGAGCTCATGGGGACCAACCGCGGACACGGTGAGGACCAGAGAGATGACAGCAGGCACCTCCTGGGGCTCAGGGACGGTAGGACAGCACATGTTCCCTCTGCCCCATGAGGAGGCCTTGGCAGGATGGGACAAGGTCCTAAACCCACCCGCAGCCTCTGGCCACCAGGTGTCATGGTGTGGCGTCCAGCAGGCAGCCCAGGGGTTTCCCAGACACTGTGCTGGTAACAGCTCTCCCTGAAGTCCCTGCACCCTACAGTCCCCGTGTGCCCCCAAATCGTCCCGCAGCCTCCCTGCGTGTACTACTCTGACGGCTTCGGGCCCCGTTACCCCTCCATAACTGGGGAGGCCCTTCTCCTCCCTCATAACTCAGGTCACCTCACCTCCTCCAAGCAGCCTTCTGGGATCATGCCACACTTTCAAGGACATGTGGTCTCTCTCCACCGTGTATGGTACCCTCCTCACCCTGCCAGCACTTGGCACCCTGTGGCTATTGCCAGCTGGGCCTCTAGGGAACACTTGACCTGTCCACCCGTAGAATGGGGACAGTGAATCGGTCCTCTCAGGGCTGAGTACGAATTAGAAACAATGCTTATGAGACTTTAGCCCAGGGACCAGCTAACAGAATTTGCTCAGGAATGATTTGCTGCTGCCACTACCACCATCCCCATCATCACCACTGTAACGGCCATCCCCATCATCATCACCACCATCATCAACATCACCACCATTATCAACATGACCACCATCATCATCATCACCACCACCACCATCACCTTCATCACCATCATCACCACCATCATCAACATGACCATCATCATCACCACCATCATCACCATCAGCAGCAGCACCACCACCACCATCATCACCATCACCATCCCCATCATCACCACTATAACAGCCATCCCCATCATCATCACCACCATCATCAACATGACCATCATCACCATCAGCAGCACCATTACCATCATCATCACCATCACCTTCATTACCATCATCACCACCATCACCATCATCACCATCACCACCATCGTCATCATCACCACCATCATCAACATGACCATCATCACCATCATCATCAACATGATCATCATCACCATCATCACCACCATCACCACCATCACCATCATCACCACCATCATCAACATGACCATCATCATCACCACCATCATCACCATCAGCAGCAGCACCACCACCACCATCATCACCATCACCATCCCCATCATCACCACTATAACAGCCATCCCCATCATCATCACCACCATCATCAACATGACCATCATCATCACCACCATCACCACCATCACCATCATCACCACCATCATCAACATGACCATCATCATCACCATCATCACCATCATCACCATCACCACCATCGTCATCATCACCACCATCATCAACATGACCATCACCACCATCACCATCACCACCATCACCATCATCATCACCATCATCACCATCACCATCACCACCATCACCATCACTATCCCCATCATCACCACTATAACGGCCATCCCCATCATCATCACCACCATCATCAACATGACCATCATCACCATCAGCAGCACCATTACCATCATCATCACCATCATCACCATCACCTTCATTACCATCATCACCACCATCACCATCATCACCATCACCACCATCGTCATCATCACCACCATCATCAACATGACCATCATCACCATCATTATCACCAGGGCCCCGATGGACCCACAGACCACACACAGAAGAGTCACAACTTGTTCTCACCTTGATCCCCACCAAGACAGGGATGAGGCCTGATTGTTCTGCATGCCCGGCAGAGGGTAAGGGTCTGATGTGGACTTGTGATTAAAACGACACAGTACACCAGGTCTCTGGCCTTCCACGAAAATTCCAGCTGCCTTTCCTCGGCCTGGCTGATCAATCGTCCCCCCTCACCTATGCCTCTTGTCAGGGGACATGGCGATAGGGAGGCTCCTGGCATATAGAATGATGGTTGAAAGCATGGGTTCTGGAACCGGAGTGCCAGCTTTGCCCCCTCCCTAGCTGTGTGACACTTGGCAAGGTCCTCACCCTCTCTGTGCCTCACACTCTCACCTGGAAAACGGGGTTGATAACAGTTACCCACCTGTGTGTGAGACAGTACCGCACGGAGGACACAGCTGATATGACTACTTGCCAGTTAGATACGGGGAAACCGAGGCTCAGAGAGCAGCCGTGACCTGCCAGGGGTCACACAGCGGGTGAGGGGAGAGCCCAGATTCAGTGCCCAGCAGGGATCCGGGGCTCCCCGGTGCTTGTCCGCGCCCCACCTCCCTCCGCGTGTTCAGCCTCAGCTCCTCCAGCGCCCCCAGCCGAGGTCGGGAAGGCGCCCGGCGCACTCACCACGGGGAGCCGTAGATCCGGAAGCCCCGCACGGTGACCTCCGAGTCCTGCAGGTAGATGCAGTTGGTCAGGAGGGACTGCACGTTCTCGTAGTTCTCTGGCTTCAGCTTCGACACGGACGGGAAGTAGTAAAAGTCCTGCTTGATGAGGTCAGCCATGAACTCCTGGTCAAAGGTCAGCTCGTGGTTGCCAGCAATCACGATCTTGTACTCGTAGGGCAGGCTCCCTGCAGAGGCGGACGCAGACAGACACACAGCACATCGCTGTCGGCCTTCTGAAAGCCACGACAAGGCCCCAGGGGAGGGGGGGCAGCGGGCAGGGACAGACGACGGCCACCGGCATCCCGGGCAGAGCAGCTCCTGCCGCCCGCTCCCAGCGGGTGCCCTCGGATCAGCCCCATCATCATCCCCGCAGCCCGTCCGCCCAGGCGGCCGCTAGGGGACAGGCCACCAGACCCCAGGCCGCGGGAGGGGCCCACGCAGCTTCCTCCAGGCCTCTGAGCTGCAGCGTGCCTCGCCCCACGCTCAGGACTTGCCCGCCTCTGTTTTCTGTGTCTGGGAGACTTTTCCCCGGACAGGAGACCCTGACCTGGACCCCCAGGCCTACTCCCCCAGCCTCACGGTCCCAGGGCCCACCATGAAGTCCAAGTACAACCAAAACAAAGCTGGCTATGCGTAGCATACATTGAACCAGTAACAGGGTCCTTCTGGCCCCGCTCTGCGCAGAAGCCCAGGCAGAAGCCCACGCCATACCTCCTGCCTGTCCTCTGGGGCCCCACCTGGCAGATGCCCTAAGCAGGTGTGGGGGCTGCCTCCCAGATGCTTCCAGCGCAGCTGCCCCCCCCCCCACCGGCACAACCCCGTGGACTCAGTAAACCGCCACCCACCCCCAGCCCCCACCGCTCCCCAGAGCCAGCCTGGCCCCAGGCTCGGGGCCCTCTGACTCCCCATCTCCCACCAGCCTCAGCTGCCGGGCTCGCCGGGCCTGGAGAAAGAGTCGTGATGGCACCCGTGGGCCCTGATTTGGATGAAAAATGAAAAGCTGAAGGTGAACCAACCCGGAGGCCCACGCCCTTCTCGCGGCCCCTCCCGGCGGGGCGGGTCCTGTGGGTCGGGCGAGCACTAGGGGTTCGTGAACACAGCAGCCCAGCTCGGGGCCTCGGATAGGAGTGTCCAGGCAGGCAAGTGGTGACATTCCATGGCCACTGCACAGAGAAGCAGTCGTGGCCATCGGAAGGAACTTCTAAATGACCTGACTCTGGTTTCTGAAGGAGCCACAGCGACAACAGGGGCACTAAGCTTTACCATCACCTGCGTCAGCAAGAGAGTCACTTCACTTGTCCCGAATTCTTCAGCATAAATGACTAGCTCACGTGATCCCAGAGGGTTGCCGGAGCACGTACATTGCGCCGGGCACCCACCACGTCCATGGTGCCGATGTAGAAACTGAGGCGCAGGGGACACCCGGGTGGAGGACGTGTGGCCTGGGGGTGGCAGAGCTGGACTCTGAGCCAGCCCCGCGTGGCCCCTGACACTTTCCACCTGCTTGGGGAGAGCCCAGGAGAGCGCCCCAACAAGCCCAGGTCACAGAGCTGTGTCCCAGCACACCGAAGGCCACGGCCACGCCTCTGGCTCTGGCCTTCTGTCCTGGCGCCCCAAGGTGATGCGAAAGGGCACCCTCCCAGGGGTCCTCAACCCCCCCTGGCTCCTGGCACACGGAGAAGACTGTCTGGCTGGTGGAGACCCCTCCCTCACAGTGCATCTTCTCTGATCCCGGGTGACCGTGACCCTCACAAGAGCAGACACAGGGTAAAGTGCTTAGTTTTGGGGCTAGCTGACCTCGGCTCAAATCCCGGCTCCATCAACCATCATCTGAGCAAGTCACTTAACCTCTCTGAGCCTCAGTTTCCCCTCTGATCAAGGTGGGTGTGCCTGGGGAATGCCCCTTCCTGGGGGCTAAGGATCTCTGTGCCTCCCCCCCGCCCAGGCTCCACAGAGTTCCTTCCCTGTGACTGGCTCCCCAGGGGGGAACAAAGTCCAGGAACAGCAGGGCCTTCCCACCCTTGACTGTGACATGAAACCCTATGTCCTCTGCTGAGTGTTTTGTCATGAACCCAATTCCAAAAATGCTCCAAATCCTAAGGATTATTTGCCTTGAGAACTGACACCCTCAATGTTGGATCACATGTGGTCGACCTGTGGTCAGATCCGACTTCCCATAGGCCTTTTAGGGAGAAGTGTGTCTGCCCAGGCCTGTGTGAGCTCCAGAAAGGGGCAGAGTGAGTCTCATGGCAGACAATAAATCACCATCATAATGAACAATAACAATGTTTCAGGGACTGTACCTACAATTATTATATTCTAATCGCGAGGAAACAGAACAGTCCAGAACCCGGTTAGAAACTTCCTTCTCCACATCCCCACCCCACCCCGGAAACTGGGACACACAAATCCCGTCTAGCTTTGAGCTCTGTGACTGTTCGAAGGCCACCTGATTCCCAGCACAGCCACGGGGGCCGGGAAGAGGGGAAGCCAGAAGTGTTTTCTGAAAAACTGGCAGAAAACCACAATCTGCTCACACTTCTCACCAGCCACCCCAGAATTCTTCACAAGCTTGAGAAAAGAGTGTTTTCTCCTCTTCGGTGTTTCTCAACTCGGGGAGGCCCCGAGACAATGACAGACCCGGCTCTGTCACTAACCAGCTGTGTGCCTCAGTTTCCTCACCTGTACGGTGGGAAGAAGAATGCCGACCTCGCAAAACTGTTCTGGGATTTCAGAAGGGACGGAACAGAGATCACAACACAGGATACTCTCATGATATTCACAGGCAGCTTTCCCGGGGCCAGAGTTTGCAGGCCAGACCTGCCCACAGACGCATGTTGTTTGGCGTAACTTTTTTACTTGAATTTGTTGCCAACATAAAACACACACACACACACACACACACACACACACACACACACACCTCGAAAAACTCCCAGTAAAATGCCATTCTTTGTTTTCTAACAGTCGATCAACCGATTTGCACATTTCATGATCCTGGCCCAGTCAGATGCTACGGATCTGTGCCTCCCTTAGGCAGGAAGTAGATGTCAGTTTGCCCCAGTCCCTACGCTCAGCCCACGTCACTCATTGGAAGTCCTGCCCACTCCCGGCAGGCACCTGGCTCCTGGCCCTTGCCGCATCCCTGGAGACTTGCAGAGAACAGGCCTGGCCCTTGTCCCTCAGTGCCACCAGTCAGGCGGGGGACGGGCTCTCCAGGCCCTCTGCCTCCCCACCTACTTTTATCACGGCCCACCCTGCTGGGCCGGCCCAGGGGTGCCGACTATCTGCTTGTGTTGGCCTCACTCCCCTCGTGCCCGGCGGGTCCCGGTAGAAGTCTGGCGAAGGAAGCACCACAGGGTGACGGGGGGCAGAGAACCTCGGTGGCCCTGCTCCAGCTGCCAGCAGGGAGGGAGGAGGTTCGCAGGGGCCTGAGCAGCTGGGGAAAGGCTGGTCCCTCTGATCCCCCGGAACCTTCCGAGACACACTCTGTAGCTACGGCTCTGAGGCCAAGAACCTGCCCAGGTCCCACAGCAGGTGAGCAGGGGAGGTGACACCGGGTGTCGGTCCAGCTGACCCCACGCCTCTGGGTCAGCGGCTCCTGATTCCTTCAAGGCCACCAGGCCGCAGAGTCAGCTGGGGGCCCTCACGGAGCCCCTCCCCACCCTGCAGTCGGGGGACAAGACGTGGACCCAGCCTGCCACCTTCAAGCTCGGATTCTCTACGTTTCCGCCTCACGTCACCCGTCCATCCCACCGTCCCACCTCGGCGTCGCCCCGGCCGGGGGAGCCCGAGCCACACTCACGTATTTATGTCATGTCTCCGACTTGGGGGTGTTCCTTAAGCAAATTAACAAATTACTCCAACTGCACGGTTTATCTCCGCGGCTCCCGACTACCGGGGATCGGGGAGTGAGCACGAAGCTGTCAGCTCTCCCCTCGTCCTCCCACCTCAGCAGAGGAGGGAACTGAGGCTTCTCCCCTCCCAGGGAAGAGTGGGTCGGAGATGGGGGGGACAAGGCTCCTGTACACAAAGCCAGGTGGGGAAAGGAGCCACGAGAGGCTGCACGATACCCTCAAATCCCGACCGGGCTCTCCCTTCCTGGCAAAGCGGGCACCGTGCCCCTCTGAGCTGGAGGCCCAGCCACAGACACATCTGTCTGGATGGCCACCTGAACCTGGCAATTCGCCAGCTGTGTATGACGTTCACAGACGCTCAAGTGTAGGTATCCCCATTTTGCATCTGGGAAAAGCCGGGCTCGGCGAGGTTGCCTAAGTTTACACAAATCAATAATAAAGTGACTCGTCACCACAGAGGACGCTGGACACGTGACAGACCCTGTGGCTCGGCCTCATCAAACCTCATCTTGACCTGGCCCCCCAAACTATCGTGCGCACTGCCTTCTCCAGATGGACCTGCTCTCTCGCTAGGGGAGCCAGAACCAAGGCTCTGGAACAGCCTGACCATCCTGGAGGAGTGCGGAGAAGTCCCCTCCTCTGTTCTAGACCTGCTACCTCTGTTGTTACAGCCTGAGGCTGCATTAGCTTTCAGGTGGTCACATCATCCTGCAGCTCTTACAACCTGACCGGATAAAACGCCCAATGACCAATCATGACAGGCTTTCTTGCGTGGCGTCAGCTCCCCCCTCTTTATCTGTGCAGTGAAGGAGGGGGGCGTTTAGGGACTGATTAATCTGCAGGGGCTTTGTGGGTAAAAAGACGTGATGAATACAAAGTCGTCAGCACACAGAGGAAATTAATGCTCTTCCCTTTGTCCCTTCTTGCTGCTGTCCCTCCTGGCAGCAAAGAAGTGGGCTGGCATGCAGGGGGGGCCTCCCCGGCGCCTGACAAGGTGCCAGAGGTACCTGAACCGCGAGAGGGAGGTGTCCTCCGGGCAGGTGTCGGGGCGGCCGTGCTGGCCTGGTGAAGAGAGGGGACAGGTGGGTCCAAGTGCTTTTCCCTACTCACCTCCCCTCATCAGCCCGACAGAAGCAAAGAATCCAGTCAGCCTATCCCAAAAGCCCATCAAGCCACACACTCGCTTCCTTCCCTGGGGCCTGTTGTAACACCACCCCA
Organism: Lynx canadensis; assembly: GCF_007474595.2. Lineage (NCBI taxonomy): Eukaryota > Metazoa > Chordata > Mammalia > Carnivora > Felidae > Lynx > Lynx canadensis. The sequence goes on along the minus strand of NC_044309.1, from coordinate 135,732,768 downwards.
AGCCCTGGTCAGCTGTCCACAAGCTCTGATCCAGCAGGAGCCCTGTTCTAGACCCTGGTGAGACACCGTCGGGGACCCTCTGGGGAACAAGACTGAGTCACGAGGTCAGTCCCAGTCGGGACTAGTCAACACCGCTTAGTGGACAGAGGAGGCGACTGAAGTTCAGAGAGGGGAAGGCGACTGCCTGAGGTCACACAGCGAGACAGCGGACGGCCGGGGTTTGCACCTCGAGGCTGCCAACCAGCAGCCAAACCAGCCTCTGGGGCCACGTGCCCGATAAGCTGTGGACTTTGAGAGAAGCGGAGCGTGGCCTCGAGGGGCAGGTTAGATCGGGGGCCAACCCGATCTCTGAGAAGCCCCAAGTCCTCCTGGAAACCAGCCCTATTTCCCCCGCCTCCAGGACTGTGGGACACTGTCATACCTTTATATGCTGCACAACAACGTTCGACCATCTTCCCCAAATGCTTCCTTTCCTCCGGGCAGATGATTTAAGACCCTGGCATTTGCTAGTCATGGGGGTAAAAAGACCATTAGGTACGAATCAGCTGAGCACCGGTGGACGACCGTCCTGGTTTAACTTTCCATTTGCCGTATATACCCAAATAGAAACGCATCCACGTACAGAAGCCACACGGAGCAAGCGTGCGCGGCGTTTGGGGCTCGCGGAGGGACACCCATCAAAACCGCCGCTTCTTGCGCTTCCAAGCTTACGCTCCTTCCGAAAGGTTACGATTCTTTATCGCTAACACTTACCCATCCCGTTGAACAGAAAGTGTTGCCTCCAAACTGCGTCATCTGTTAAATTCAACAAGATATGTGCACGCTTCTCTGTAATCTATGCCATTCCCGGAGTGGCGCATTGAGCCCGGCGGAGTTTTAGAGCGCTCTAAATGCGGCAACAATCAGGAAAATGCCCACTTACGGCTTTTCCCGCCCATTCCCATCTCACGGAACACAGCAGAGGGGGATGGAATAAAGAGACGGCGTAACGATCTCTGATTGCATTTTGTCAGTTCTGTGTTTAAACACTTGCCAACGTCTGGGAGACTCGCGTTAGCAGGCTTCTCGGTACGGCGCCCGGTCTAGAACAACACCGGGATAGGGCAGGCTCCCCAACTCAGCTTTGAGCCCCCCCACCGTGGGTCTCGACACAGCTCGGCGCGTTAATGCCGGTGATGGAATCACACAGCCAAGCACACACGGAGGACGCGGGCTGGCAATTCGAGGAGACGGGGAATTCTCCAGAACTGACTGGAGAGGTCTGCAGACGCGTGCCTGGGCCAGTGGCCAGAGCCGAGGCACAGGAACACGCACATGGGCTGTGCCTGCAAAATTTGTTTCTTGCTGCCCTGCTGTGAGCATTTTCCGGTGCTAGGCAGTGTAATAGGCAATTTACATTCAGTGCTTCTAGACGCTCCTACCTCCCCAGGTGAGAGGCAGTAAAGCACAGTGGTTAGGGCTGCACGCCGCAGAGCCAGAAACGCCTGAATCCCTTTTCCACCTACTGGCTGTCTGGCCTGGGGTGAAAACTCTTACTTCTTGGAGCCTCAGTATCCTCATCTATAAGAAGAATGCTTAGGATTCTTGCAACAATCACCGTAGGAAGACGTGTAAAGGTTTGTTTTAATCAGGTATAGTAAGACACGCACACATGGAAATGACTGTCGTGAGTAAGGAAGTCTATACTCGCAGATCCCTAGACACAGGTGGCTTTCAGGGCCACACCCGGCCACACGGGGAAGCCAGGGTCGGTCAGGAGGCAGAGGAAGTAAAAAAGAAACCTGGACTGGAGCCTTTGTTGTGGTTTCCGAGGGAAAAGACAGGGGAAGCAGGGGAAGCAAGTTTAGGATTGGCTAGTTTGAAAGATTCTGGCAGGCCCTGGGGGACAGGGGCTGCCCCTAGGGTGACTGGGTCAGGGGAGAGGGGGCTGAGAGCATGAGGGCCTATAGAGGAGGCAGTGGGGGGTGGGCAGGGGCTCTGGGTTGGTTGGTTTGTATATGAAAGGCATGCTCAGGGGTGCCTGGGGGGCTCAGTCGATTAAGTGTCCAGTTTCAGCTCAGGTCATGATCTCACGGTTTGTGGGTTTGAGCCCCACGTCGGGCTCTGTGCTGACAGCTCAGAGCCTGGAGCCTACTTCACATTCTGTGTCTCCCTCTCTCTCTACCCCTCCCCTACTCATGCTCCCTCTGTCTCTCTCTCTCAAAAATGAATAAACATTAAAAGAAAATTTTTTAAAAAAGGAAAAAGAAAGGCACGCTCAAAAGTGGGTCCTTCACTATCTCTAGAATCACTTACCTCTGGGAGGACCCTCCCTCCGGGCTCAGCAAGGCCCCAAGATGTCAAAGCATCAGAATACAGAAGATTACAGGCACGTGAATACAAGCCAGATAACAGCACGACCACTGCCTTCCAGGGCCGTGAGGAGGAGCAAACACTGTGGTCTACGACGCGGTCCAGAAATGTTCGCCGGGAAGGTCAAGATGAAAAAAGGAGGCTAGGGAGGTCAGGTCACCTGCCTGGCGTCACGCTGGCAGGCCGGCCTGCCCAGAGCTGGGTGTGGAGACACCCAGGGCGGGAAGGACGCGTCCCAGGACCGCAGGCGCCGCGGGGACCCTCAGGCGGACCCCCAGGCGGACCCCAGCCTGCCCGGCCCGCGTGGTCCAGCGTTTGCGAGGGTTCGGGATCCACAACTCAGCACTGGCCCCCATATTTAAAAGGCAAATGCAGTTTTTCCTCTGTTCCATCCTAACAGCCAAAATGCTTAACTTCCAAACATTTGTTTTTCCTGGGAGATGTTTTAAAAACGGGAATATTCAGTCCTAAGCCTCTTTAAGTGCTTGTTGGTTACTGCAGAGCACAGGTGACTTGAGACTGCAAAGGACAACCGAAGAGTTTCTTGTTTTTCCTCCCCAGAACGAGAGCGAATGCAGCCAGAAAGGTCTCACAGGAACCTCCCCGGAAGTCCCAGCCAGGAAGAACGCACTTGCACAAAGGTGTTCAGCAAACGCCCGGGCCTCAGCCGGGGACCAAGCTGGTAAGGCCTGGCGCTTGAGGCTATGGCGCCCCCTCCAGGCCAGGCCCTGTCAGTGCTCTGACCTCACCTTGTACGACACCCCCAGCCCTGCCCTGCCCTGCCCTGCCCGAGCGCCCCTGGGATGCCGAAGGCCTCCGGACATTTGCTCCTGCTGTCCCATCCACCCAGGACCCCCTCCTCGCCCTTCCTTCTGAGGCCACTCCAATCCCGCTCACCCTACACAGTCAGCCCAACTGCCGCTTCCTCCAAGAGGCCTGCCAGGAACACCCTCTTGCTCCCAACCAGGGCAGGGGAATGGGGGTTCCCCAACGCCCAGGGCTCCCAGCCCTGTTCAGCCGGTGCTCTCGTATCCCCCACCAGCCTGGGCACCCTGCCAGGGACCTGCCCGGCACGGGACTAGTACAGGCAGGTAGATCGTCACACACATTCACTGAACCCACAAGGTGTCATCATCCACGTAGGGCAGATGATGAGGCTCAGAGGGGTCAATGGCTCACCTAAGGCCTCCCAACCAATCCTCTAAGGATGTTCTAGAAGGCTAAGCTAATTACCATGAATGGGACTAACGGTCGTTAAGGCGCAGACCAGCCTATCACGTGGCGGCCTCCACAAGTCGTGGTGTTCACTCAACAGACGTCAGGAGTCCGTGGGCACCAAGGCCCAGGGCGGGGCCGTGGGAAGGGCCCCGGACTGGAGGCCAGGAGGCCTAGGTTCGGCCTCAGCTCTGCCTCAACCTCACCAGACCCGGGCTGAGGCCTGAGACCCCTTCTCTTCCATGACGAGGTGACGTGCAGGTCTTGAACCCTGCGAGCCCTTTCAGCTGAGACCTGCCAGGCGGGTGCGGGAGCGAGGCTGGGGTGGGAGCTCCCCAGGGGGGTGTCACAGGGTAAGACAGCAGGACCAAACGGGCACTTGCACAGCACGGGCATTTGCAAGGCCCACGTTCCTCTCCTTGCTGCTGACATCCCATGAAATCAACGGTAAAGGAATCAAAAAGGCACGACCCTCCAAAGGTTTGGGAGTTGGAGGGACAGACGAGTGGACTGGCCTGGCTGAGCAGACAAAACTGAAACCAAAGTCTTGGGAGGGCGTTGGGGAGAGGCCGGGAGGGGAGGGGAGGGGAGGGGACCCCAGGAAGCAGACCCGGCTGTGGCCAGAGTCCCAGGCAGCTCTGGGATGCAGACCCAGGTGTGTGGTCTGACCTAGCACCCGTGGGAGCAGGTGGGGCTGGGGCTCTCTCTTAACACACGCATTCAGCCCACCCGCCCCTCCCTCCCTCCCAATCTCCACAGAAAGAGGGAGTTTAGTCTCAAGGGAAAACAAACAGCTCAGAAGAATCTCATTTAGGGACCATCAGGCCCCAGGGAAGATGGACAGCAAGGTAGGGGCTGAACCAGAGGAAGACGCACTGAAAGCATAGACGTGGGGACTTTGGAGAGCCCAGGCCCCTTCCCCACTCAGCTCTCAAATTCCGGGAGCCAGGCTTGCAAAGAGGGAACCCCTCTCTGGGGAAAAAGACAGGGCATAGGGGGTTCCCCCAAAGAGCTGGCCGGGTCCCCGTCACGGCAAGCCACTGCCCTGCACGCACAGCTCTCAGACGCATAAACACACAGGACCGCCAGACCTCGGAGGAAAACCTTCAGGCTGAACACAGCTAGAGACCAAAACGACCGGAGAAAAGGAAATTGGGGAAAATGGGGCTGGCACAGGAGAAATGACTTAGTATATAATTAACGCCCTTGGTGAGATAATAGAAGATAGGGCACCCGTGAAGTTCTACCAGGGTGTCCTTCACAAAAGAAAGAAAATCTTAGCAGAGTTTCTCAAATTTGGGCACAGAGCGGGAAGATAAATTTGAGAAACTCTCCCAGAGACAGAAACAGAAAGACAGGGACCTGAGTACCAGGCGAGAAAAGATACAAAAATCAGTTGTATGAGTTGTAGAGGGAGACATCAGAGATAAAAGAGAAGAGGGAGATTTTAAAAAATATAATAATATGAGAAAATGTCCCAGATTAAAGGACAAAGTTTGTTCCATTAAAAAGGCTGCACAAGGGGCGCCTGGGGGGCTCAGTCGGTTAAACGTCCGACTCTGGCTCAGGCCAAGATCTCACGGTTCATGGGTTCAAGCCCTGCAGCGGGCTCTGTGCTGACAGCTCGGAGCCTGGAGCCTGCTTCAGATTCTGTGTCTCCCTCTGGCTCAAAATTTAAAAAAATAAATAATTTTTTTTTAATTAATGTTTTTTTTTTTATTTTTGAGAGAGAAAGAGACAGAGCATAAGCAGGGGAGGGGCAGAGAGAGAGGGAGACACGGAATCCAAAGCAGGCTCCAGGCTCCGAGCCGTCAGCACAGAGCCCGACGCGGGGCTCGAACTCACGGACCGTGAGATCATGACCTGAGCCGAAGCCGGGCGCTCAACCGACTGAGCCACCCAGGTGCCCCCAAAATTCTTTTAAGTTTAAAAGGCTGCCTGAGTACCCAGAAAACATAAATGAGAAGATACCCACACCCAAGGCACACCACCCAGAAACAAGACAGCTCGGATCCTAAGGATGGGGTATCCCAACAAGAATGGGGTACGGGAAGCTACAAGAAAGTTTTTGGAGTCATGCTTTTCAAATTCTGAGGGGAAATGGTGTGCTGCCTGTAATCCTACAGCTGGGCCAACTATCAGTTAAGACCGAGGCCGGAATAAGCACTTTTTCTGACATGCGGCTTTGCCAAATTTTATGTCTGCCGCACTCCTTCTCGGAAGAGCCACCAGAGGATGCGGTCCCCCAACGGGAGGGAGTAAAGCAAGAAAAGGGAAGCCATGGGATGCTGTAGGTAGGGGCTCCAGGACAGAAGAAAGGCGGAGGGAGACTTCAGGATGATGGAAGTGTGCAGGCCCAACTGTCCAGGCCGGGGCAGTCATCAGAGGCTCAAGGGAAAAAGAGCCTGAAAATGGCTTAGCGTGGCCCGCTCCTCAGCTGAGGGGCATTTAAAACTCGGCAGGACACGGGGATGACCCACGATGGGTACACAGGAAAACAAGCAAGAAAACAAAACAATTAACTACTTTAGGAAAAACAGTAAGTTGCACAACAAATAGTGAACCTAAAACTGCCTTAAAACGCTATTAAAAGGACAGGAGAAGAGGGGCGCCTCGGTGGCTCAGTTAAGTGACCGACTCTTGATTTCAGCTCAAGTCGTGATCTCACAGCTCATGAATTCAAGCTCCACATCCAGCCCTGTGCTGATGGCGCAGAGCCTGCTTGGGATTCTCTCTCTCCCTCTCTCTCTCTGCTCTTCCCCCACTCACATGCTCTCTCTCTCTCTCTCTCTCTCTCTCTCTCTCAAAATAAGTAAATAAACTTAAAAAAGGACAGAAGAGATGTGTGTATACGAGTGGAGAGGCTAAGTCTAAATCGCCATTTTTTAATTTTAAGAAATTAAAAAGTAACATCAAAAATTGAAAAAGGAGGGGCGCCTGGGTGGCTCAGTGGTTAAGCGTCCGACTTCGGCTCAGGTCATGATCTCGAAGTTTGTGAGTTCGAGCCCCGTGTTGGGCTCCGGGCTGACAGCTCGGAGCCTGGAGCCTGCTTCGGATTCTGTGTCTCCCTCTCTCTCTGCCCCTCCCCCACTCACACTCCGTCTCTGTCTCTCTCAAAAATAAATAAGCATAAATATATGTATATATATATATAAATTAAAAAATAAAAAATAGCAATAAAAGTTGTTACTTAGAGGCACCTGGCAATAAAAGCCACCAGATCTAAATGGGAAATGGAAATCGAGACTGCAGGTAAGCCTCACGGCACACTGTGACTAAGTGTGTGTGCGTATTGCCTTAACACAAATACGACTTTAATTAAATAAGAAGGCAACAGGAGGCCGGGCACCCCTTGACCACTTCCTAGTTCTCCCCAGGGGCAGCCTGGCCTCTCAGTTGCTCTGCCTGTTGTTCCAAACCTAGAACCAAATCAAACCAAAACATAGTTAAGACCAACTAAAAGACAAAACAGGTGCTCGCTTCGGCAGCACGCACACTAAAACTGGAACGACACGGGGAAGATTAGCGCGGCCCCCGGGCAAGGACGACACACAAAGTCGTGAAGCCATTGTTGCGCTGTATGCTAACTAACATGGACGTAAACGAAAAAAATAAAAAAACAAAAAGACATTAAAAAAAAAAAAGACAAAACAGGCAGAAAATCTTAACTGGTTGATTCCTCTGATATTCTGAGCATCTAAGTGCTGGGATGACTCTGGCAGCAGGTTCCACAGCAGGTGATCTGGCCAAGCAGCTCCTTCCCCCCCCCCCCCCCCCGCAGGTCAGGCAGCCATTAATGACGTCACAGCTGTCACCTGCTGAGAGCCTGAGACAAGCCCCCTCATCCCTGTTTGTCACTCACAATAACAGCCTCACAAAATGGGCACCATGTTTGACAGATATAGAAACTGGGGCTCAGTGCGGTTACAAAACTACACAATTGATAAGCAGAGAAGTGAACGTCCCCCTCTCTGTCACAATCAACACGTATTACACGTGCCAGAGTTTTTTAAATCAAATATTCCTCCAAAAAAAGACTATTGCCATATATTTAAGTCCTCACAAGGTCGCTCCTGTTATGAGGAGCTCTGAATGACTTTATTTCAAATAGCACAATGCTTTGGAGAAGATCTTGTGGACACTGTAAACAGCCTTTGAGGACAATTTTAAAAGCAGTATAGACGTTAGAACAAATTAAATGAACGCAGCAAAAACGCAGAATACAAAAACCAGGTGCAAAAACTCAGTTGTCTTTCTATCCACTAACAATCAATCCAAAAATAATCCCATTTGCAATAGCATCCAAAAGAACAAAACACTTAGGAATTAGCTTAACCAGAGGAAAAAGATTTGTATGTTGAAAACTACAAAGCATTTGGTGAAAGAGACTTAAGAAGTCGCCAAGAGATAAAAAGGCATCCCATGTTCATGAATTGGAAAGCTTCATATTGTTAAGATATCAATACTACCCAAAGCAATCTACAGACTCAATGCAATCCCTACCAAAATCCCAATGACGTTTCTTGCAGAAGTAGAAAACCCATCCTAAAATTCATATGGAATCTCAAGGGACCCTGAATAGCCAAAATAATCTTGAAAAAGAAAAACAAAGTTGGAAGCCAAACATTTCCTGATTTCATAACTGACTAAAAAGCTACAGTAATTAAACAGTATGGTACCAACATAAATACAGACATCTATCAATGGAATAGAATAGACAGCCCAGAAATAAATTTTCACATATATGGTCAAATGATTTTCAACAAACGTGCCAAGACCACTCAGTCGGGGGAAACAACAGTCTTCCCAACATGTGGTTCTGGGAAAACTGGCTATCTGCATGCGAAAGAACAAAGGTGGACTCTTACCTTACACTACATACAAAAATTAACTCAAAATGCAACAAAAACCTAAAAGAGCTAAAATTACAAAATCCTCAAAAGAAAACAGGGCAACGCTTCATGACATTAGATTTGCCAATTGATTTCTTGAATACAACACCAAAGGTACAGACAACAAGAAAAAAAATAACTTCTAAATTTAAAACTTCTGTATATCACAGGACACCATCAACAGAGTGAAAAGGCAGCCCACAAAATGGGGGGGGGAGAATATTTGCAAATAATATTTCTAAATTTTTTTAATGTTTATTTATTTTTGAGAGAGAGAGAAAGAGAGAGAGGAGGGGCAAAGAGGGAGAGGGAGCAGGCTCCAGGCTCTGAACTGTCAGCACAGAGCCCGACGTGGGTATCTAGAACATATAAAGAACTCTGGAACTCAACAGCAAGAAAAACGTGGGCAAAGGACTTGAAAAAAACACTTCTCCAAGGAAGACATACAAATGGCCAATGAGCACATCTGTTAGGATGGCTATTACAAAATACACACACACACACACACACACACACACACACACACACACAACAGAAAACAACAGGTATGGGTGAAGATGTGGAGAAATGGGAACCATTGGGCACTGTTGGCGGGAATATAAAATGGAGCAGTCACTATGGAAAACAGGATGGCGATTCTCTGAAAAATTAAAGATCACAGAACTAGCATACGGTTCAGCAATTCCACTTCTGGGCATATGCCCCAAAGAACTGAAATCAGGGTCTCAGAGAGATATTTGCTTATCCACGTTCGTAACAGCATTATTCACAGTAGCCAAAATGTGGATACAACTCAAGTGTCCATTGATAGATGAACAGATAAATACAATATGGTATATCCACACCATGGAATACTGTTCAGCCTTAAAAAGGAAGGATGTTCATTCCGACACACGCGTGAACCTTGAAGACATGTTCAGTGAAATAAGGTGGTCACCAAAGGGCAAACACTGTGTGATTCTACTTATATGAGGTACCTGGACTAATCGAATTCATAGAGACAGAAAGTAGAATCGTAGCTGCCTGAGGCTGGGGGAGGGAAGGGAATATGGGGATTTATCGTCTAATAGGTATGGAGTTTCAATTTTACAAAATGAGAAAGTTCTGGAAACAGATGGTGGTCATGGTTGCACAGCACTGTGAATGTCCTTAATGCCACTGAACTGTACACGTTCTTTAAAAAATGTTAAAATGATAAGTATTATGTATATTTTACCACAATTTTTTTTTAATCTCAGAAGAAAAACACCAAGGACCCTGAATCCCAAACAACTAGAATTATGAGCAGGTAGAACCATAGGTTCTTGGGAACTCAGAATGCTAGAAATGGGGTTTTCAGAACTTTAGAACCCAATCATTCTAATCGTAGATACAAACAATTTTAGAATTTCAGAGGTCATCATGGTTTAGAGGTGAAAAGGCTAAGTGGCCATCCAGAACCTTGGCCCCCTCATCATCACCCCCTCTACCCCCCGCATCAAAAAGTCCTAGCTGAGAAGTTTTGGTACAAGAAGCCTCCGCCTTACCTGCGTAACCATTCCCAACACAGATTTCACCTAGGGTTTGACAGCCTGGATTAAAGGCATGGCTACTGGGTCAGATACCTGGTCCTTTCCAAAAGGTTCCACAGGTGCCTTCTGGCTATAAACAACCCTTTTAAAGAGGGGAAAATATGGCCCAAAGCAATGTTCTTTGCTGTAGCCACTGAAATAGGTATTCGAAAATGACGAAGGCTAAAGGTTCCTATTTTTAAAGTATTTCTTCATAAAACCAAGCATTTTGAAGCTAAAAAGACATTTTGGTTGTTAAGATGCACTAAAGTAGAATCAGCCTGCCACCTCTATTTATTCATTCTTGGATTCCACAATCCTTCTCCTTGGCCCTAATAAGTGCTGAGGACTGGGAACAGAGACGTCCCAACACAGCCCCTTCTCCTGCCCTCCAGTGTGGGAAAGATACAGGCAAATAATTTGGGATCTGTAGTAGGGGTGATACCAAGTCATAGGGGACGATACAGCACTAAGTTTTCCTTTCCCTGACTAGGAGCAAGGGAGGGGCTCTGAAACGGTGGGTGAGAGAGATAATCATAGAAATAGGTATCACAGATGAATAGAGTAGAATGAATAGGTTCCCAGGGTAGAGGGGCATCCTAGGAAGAGCCCCTCACACAAGCAAATGCTTGGAGGTGAGAAAATCCACCTGCTAGGTGGTTGTCAATTGCTCAGAAGCCCAGGGTGGGCAAAGTGGGTGGAAGCAGGCCTGGGAGGGACAATTGGGATCACAACCACAGTGGGCCTCCCCTACGAGGCAAAAGTCTGGACTTTACCCAGGACACAGCAAGGAATCAGTGAGGAGTGCTAAGCAGGAAGGGGACAGAGCTGGATCAATGAACACAAACTATTCTTTAGAACACCAATCTGACAAATGTTAGTCTGGAAAGTGACTATTTGGAGAGGTTGGGACATTACCAAAGAAAGCCCCGTTTTGTCAGCTTGATGCTTCCCCTTCAGTGTCGTGGCTGTCAAACGAGCCCAGAATTAGCTCCAGACGGCCTTCGGTGAGTCTCAGATCTTCATTTGCATCGTGCACACTCAGAAAGGTGTGAAATTCGTCTTCTTCTTAAGAGAAATCAAAAAAACAAACCTATACGCTTAAAAAAAATCTGCTTTCCTTTTAAAACAAATTTCAAAGAACTAAATCCTAACTCTTAAACATCCGATTGTAAAAAAAAAAAAAAAAGGCGGCATCCTTGGAGATATTAATAATAACAATTAAGGCTGCCATCAGCTTAGTATCTACTTCGTGCCAGGCACTTTAGATGCATTCATAAAATAGCTACAACAAAAATAGGAGCTGAGGAGCACTTGGGTGGCTCAGTCGGTTGAGTGTCTGACTCTTGATTTCGGCTCAGATCATGATCCCAGGGTCATCGGATTGAGCCCTATGTGGGACTCTGTGCTGAACGTGCAGCTGCTTGAGATTCTCTCCCCTCTCCTCTCTCTCTCAAAGTAAAAAAAAAGTAGCTGAATATATGATGTGATTATCCTGTGCCAGGTCCCATGTTGAGCCCAGATCACCCCCTGCCTTACTGAGCTCTATCAAGATTAGATCCCTTTTACACAGGAGCAAACTGAGGCTCAGAGAGAAGACGTAACATGCCCATGGGAAGAGTGGAGCCAGGATCCAAACCCATGGGATCTCTCCGGACCCACATGCTTAACTAAGCAGGATCCCAACGGCAATGCCTTACTCAATCCTCACAATAGCTCTACAAAGAAAGGGCATCATCCTATCTGGTACCTCACTTTTGGGTGAATACCTGAGGCAGAAGAGTAATAACTACGTCAAGGTTGCCCAGCAGGCATGTGGCTGGTCAGGGCCAGGGAGGGGATCCGCCCGCTCCAAAGGCAGCATCCTTCCCACCGGCTCCTTTCTCGTGGTAGGAATTTGATTTAATTTATAAATAGTAAATATGAAGTGCCAACTGGGGGTGCTGTCTGTGGTGCTGAAGTGCAGGCATGCATGAGACCAACAAGATCCCCGCCTTTGAGTAGTGGGCCCCATGCGATGTTGGCAACAAAGGAATAAACAAGTAAGTACCAGGTCAGGTGGGGACACTTGATACGAAAAAAATAAAGCCAGGCGGGCGAGCTGGACAGAAAGCATCGGGGTGGGGAAGCTGACCAATCCAGGGAAGGTCTGAGAAGGTGACCTCTGAAAGCCAGGACTTGGGGCGACCTCCAGGAAACCACATCCCTGCACTGGGTCTCTGTCTCCTCATCTGCAAAGTGGGGACAACATTACAAAAAACGTGGGCTTTTTGTCGCAGGGGAGAAGTGAGCAAACAACATGAGAACACCTTTAGACTGTAGAGTGTTTTTGAACTATAAAGTGCCATCCAGAGGAAGGCATTATTGGTAAGCCCCCATGAGACTTGGAAATGAGTCTTTGTAGCAAAATGTGTTTTTCCGAATATGACACGTAGGGTGTCGGACAAATTCTCACATCCTGTCAGCAACTTAAACATGACTTTATTTGGCTGGCCCCGATGCTATAAAGTGTTACTCATGACCACGAATATCAAAACAGTCTTGAAAAGGAGTGATTTGCTAATTGAAAAGGCCAGGGTTTTCTGGATACACAGGAGAAGTTCCCATATTTAAAAAAAAAAAAAAAAAAGGTCACCTTAGGTATTAAAAAATACTACAAATTTAAGAAAGAGAACAGACCTTGAGTGACAATCCTGATTCCACTTTTATTTGCCGTTAAGATCTTGGGCAAGCTCTTCACTTCCCTGAGCTCAGTTTCTCCATCTGTAGAGACACTAACACCTCGAGGGGCTGTCTAGCTGTGTTGTCCCATACGATGGTGATTAACCCCCCACAGCTATTTAAGTTCGAATGAATCACAATGAAATAAAACACAACAGTCAGCTTCTCGGTCGCACTAGCCACATTTCTAGTGCTCAATACCCACATGAGGCCCAATGGCTACCATACTGGACCTAGGGCCTGACTACTCACCGCCTGGGAGCTTGTAAGAAATGTGGAATCTCCAGCCCATCCACATCTGCCAAGTTGGGACCCACATTTTACCCAGACTCGCCCTCCAGGAGCTTCTCACGCACCTGAAGTCTGAGAAGGGCTAGCTGTCAGGATTCTGTGAGAGACCCGGCAGGGAGACGCCCCACGAGAAGGGGCAGCTCTGTGATAACGACAGCAGTGGGGGCAGGGCAGTTTCCACGCCCTCTCTGAGTGGTGATCACAGTCGCCAAACGAAACCAGACACAGAGCTTCCGGCAAAGTCTACGCTGAGCCCAGGTGCAGGAGGCATGCGGGGGAAGGTGCGGACAGAGAAATGGTGGGATCTTCCAGACATTTCAGAGGTTTGTGTGCACACGGGGACAGAATATTTCATTTCTGTGCTAGCCAGGATGTTCGAGCGGTGGACTATTCCTGTTTTGGAATGAAGTCCAGCATGAAAATGACATTTTAAAAAACCCACAGGCTTATTTCACATCCAAACACATCGCTCCAAGCTGGTAGAAAAAAAGAAAAGAAGCATACCAGCAAGAAAATCTTGCCTCCTCAGCTTTTGAATGACCGCGCCGGTATTTCTCTACTAACCAACAATTCCCTCCAACGGTTCTGCAGCCTCGAACGGGCACTAAGGAGTGAAGATGCCCCGTGGGGTGAAGCGAAGGGTCATGGAGGGAAACCCAGCAAAGCCTCTGAGCCCGCGTGGTTATTAACACATCATCCTTCCTCCACACTTCCTCCAGTCTGGGAGGATCCATCGTACAGATGGGGACCTGAGACCCAGGTAAGTCCGTTGCCCATGGTCCCATGCCTGGCAGGCAGGTGAGCTGTGAATTAAACCTCCATGGGTCTAACTTGATCACAGGTTACCACGTCAGGCATCATGTCATGGTGCTTTCTCATTTACGTGTCTCTCCAGTAGAAATCTTGTTTGTTTTGCCACCCACTGTACCCTCAGCGTCTAGCACAGAGTCTAGGACAACACAAGTGCCCAATACGTGTTCTTGAGGGAGTGAATGACTGCAAACCAATGGCAAGTCAGGGCTCCAGCCTCAGACCCTTGGTTAGCCTGCCCCTTCGAGCTGGAAGGCCTGAACCCACCCTTCACCTGACCAAACGTCGCTCAGATGCCAAGGTCTCCCTCAACTCCCACTTCCTACGTGAAGCCTCCTGGCCTTCCTACTTGGTTCGCGTCCCCTATCCAGCCTCCGCTTCTCCCACTCACTCACTCACTCCCTCGGGCCCTCCGTGGCAATCCAGCCATGCCTGCCCAGTGGCCCTCAAAGGTGCCACCAGCACTGCTGACTCGAAGCTGCCGCCCCTGCCCAGAATGCTCTCCCTAACTGGCTCCGCCCGTTCGGCACTTTGCTCAAATGTCACTTCATCGGGTCCTGCCCTGACCCCTTATCCTAACTCTCCAACACACCACAGCTCTCTTTACCCATGGCCTGTCTTCTGTTTGTTCACTGCAGCATCCCCAGTGCCCAGGATCATGCCCAGCACATAACAAGTGCTCAGCAAACATACGTTGAGTAAACAATCAACTGTAAACTGGAAAAGATTATTATTAATAATCATGATGGCGAATACTTCAGGGCAGGCTTATAAACAAATTAGAAGTGAGACACCAGACAACAAAGATACATAAGGTGGCAGCAAGAGGGGACGGGGTGGGTGCGTTCCAGGGACCTTCAGGGAAGAATGCAGACATCGATTAATTTTAGATTGAGTTAAGTCAGATATGCATATTAAAAATTTATGAGCAGCCACTAAACAAATTGAAAAAGAATGTAGAATTTCCAAACCAGTAGAGGGGAAAAAAGCAAACTTCAATCAATCCCAAGCAGGGGCTGGGGCACACAATGAATGGCAGAAACGGACAGGTTTAATATACAGGAAACACCAAACAAATATTCATTGGTATTATTCAAATACAAAAATCTTTACCAAGATCCTCCTACATAGAAATGACAGGGACACAAGTCTGGCCTTCAAGACACTCACAGCTGAGTGAGACGGATGCCCGACATGACACAGGGTGTGGATCAGAGTGGCTTGAAGATTTCCTCCTTCCAATTATCAAAGCCACTTACCAAATGCATCACCCTTTTCACTTTGGCCCTCAGGAAGCTCAGGCTCCTACTTCCAGCTCACAGGGTCCATCCAACCCTGAGTGTTGATATTCTAGGCTCTCCTTTTGAACTACTCTAATTTCTTTCTTTTTTTAAATCTTGGCTTTTAATTTATCAGTGACGTGTTACCATTTTACTATCCTTACTGCTTCTATAAATCATCTCAAATCTTTCGGCACAAACTGGGATATAAATAAGCAGGCATAAAATCCCCCAGAATAACAAAAGGAAACAAAGGAAGAAATCTCAGAGACCCCAGGCCTTTCAGAGATGTGCTTCTATACCTTGTTTAAGCATAAATTTTTTGTTGTTGTTTTTAACTTAAGGCAGAGATTTTTAGGATGATGGTCTTGCAAAACATGTTTGAAATGTACACATGCGGGGCGCCTGGGTGGCTCAGTCGGTTAAGCATCCGACTTCAGTTCAGGTCATGAACCTCCTGTTCATGAGTTCGAGCCCCAAATAGGGTTCTGCAGTAACGGTACAGAGCCTGCTTGGGATTCTCTCTTCCCCTCTCTCTGCCTTTTCCTCTCTCTCTCTCTCTCTCTCTCCAAATAAACAAATAAACATTTTAAAAAAGAATACACACACACACACACACACACACACACACACACACCCCAGTGGGTCTCATTCATTTCCAAAGCCATTCTGTTGCAAATAGATAATTCCCACTTAACCACACTTCTCAAGGGGGTTGGTTATATGTTAATACGAAAACACTGCAATTATGCCTAGCCAAGATCATTTGACCACAGCTAGAAATTCTAGATTCTTTCACCTTCATTAGAAGTTAATTTTCTCTCTTTTAGCCCCTAAAACATGCTTTGGCTTTGTGAAGAATTTTTTTTTTGATGAGTATAAAAATTTAATTTTTGAAATGAACACCAAATTTGTGCTGCACTGTTCACCCATTTTTTAAAATCTGGGCATCAGTCTTGCCCCTGGGAAAGCACCTGGTCATCCCTCACTTTGGCCACTGTGCTATCTACAACCAAATTCCTTGGGCACCATCCAGGCTCCTGACCAGAGAGCTGCCAGAAATGGGGACCGAAGTCAAAGAAAAATTTTGCATTAAATATTCAGTCTTGAGTCTTTGCAAGAATAACAGGTTTCTGGAAATGTCTGAATCGGGCCATTATATCCAACTAATGAGGAAAGGAACCAGAATCCACGTTAGATCTACTATCTGCATTCAGTGATAATCCCTGTAAGATCTTTAAAAAAAAAAAAAAAAAAAAAAAAAAAAAAGGACTCTTTCTTCTTAATGTGTATTTATTTTTGAGAGAGAGAGAAAGAGAGAGACAGAGCGGGGGAGGGGCAGAGAGAGAGGGAGACAGAATCTGAAGGAGGCTCCAGGCTCCGAGCCGTCAGCACAGAGCCCGACGCGGGGCTTGAACTCACAAACCGCGAGATCATGACCTGAGCTGAAGTCAGACAACTGACTTCAGACAACAGCTCAACCAACTGAGCCACTCAGGCGCCCCTGCACATTTTGATTGATGTGACCACATGATAAAATTTCTCTTTCTTTTTCTTCCTTTGCTTAACAAATACGGGTTGAGCGCCCTCCTAAGCCAGGCCTGCCGGGCTCCGTGGACACCAGGTCAGTGACCCGCCTCACACTCCATCCCCACCTCCCATCAGCAAACCCTGTTGATGTCATCTCCAAAATGCGGTCGAACCCTGCACTTTGCACTGTGCCCTCGGCCACCCCCAGGTCCAGTCCCGGCTCCCCTCGCCTCTCAAGGACACCTGTAAAATCTCTCCTGGTGCCCCAGTAGCCGCAGCCCAGCTCACCCAGCAGCCAAAGGAGTCTTTCAAAACACTGAGTCAGACCATGTCCTTCCCCTGCCTCAGCCCCAGTGGCCACTTTAACACTTAGAATAAAACCCACGTCCTCACCCCAGCTTCTGGGCAGCAGGACCGGGCCTCCTCCCTGGCCTCCAGGGCCACTGTGCTCAGCCCTGAGGGCCTCTGGCTACCCTCCAGGCAATTCAGAACTGGGTTCTTCTCAGCGCAGGACCCTCTCGGAGGGGGCTTCCTGGACCACCTTATGTCAGATAAACCCCTGCCCCAGTCACTCTCACCTCGCCCTGTTTGCTGACCTGATTTACTGATCTAATCACCAAAATGATCTTGTCTATTTACTCTGTTTAATCTTTATAACCCGTCCCTGCCTCAGGCCCCTCGGGCAGGAACCACACCCGCGGTGGACATCCCTGAACCCCCAACACCGAGCCAGCGAATGTAGTGGGCTCCTGAAACCTGTATTGAGCGGGGTGAGTGTGGACCCCTCCCCCGTGCTCTCACGGTCACAGCCCAGCAGGAGAAGCAGACCCTCGCCCAACCCACCGGGGCCCAGAGGCCAGGAGGAACGTGGGCCCGGGGCACTGCTCCCCGGACAGCGCCCGCACAGCCAAGCAAGAGCACCGGGGCGGCCCTCGTTAACACATGGTCCACATGTCACATTTTATGGAGGTCGGACACTCAGCAGGGGGGGAAGCGAGGTCACCCGATTGGTGCGGGGCAGAGCCAGAGGCGGGCCCCAGGAGCCCCGACTGCCGTTCTCTATCCCCTGCTCTGGTTGAAGAGGCTGCGGGTCCTGTCCACGGAGCAGGGTGAGGCCCGTCCCCGAGGAGCTGAGCTGCTTCCACCCCTGGGGATCCCGGCCACACCGGCAGAGCTCCTCGCCTGTGCCCTGTCCGCACAGTGCTGGACAGTGGGAGAGCTCTGCTGCCTGGAGAGCAGGCTGCCGATGCCGGGGGGACCCAGGAAGGGTCCTGCTCCGCAGCGGGGTGCCCTGGGACCGGGGACGGTGCAGGGGCTCCGTGTACTATCTCTGCAGGGGCCGTCTCTGCAGCCTTGTACACAAAACATGAGACGTGCCACGGTCACGGCCCAGGCGTGGCAAGCAGGTGACACGCACACAGATGAGAAATGTTTGGTGGGGAGAGGCGGGAAGGACGGAGGTCAAAAAGTTAAAGGGATAAGACAAAAGCAGGGTCTCGTGCTCACACACGCTGCCGGGGACAGAGCTGAGGGCGGCGGTTGGGGACAGCTCAGCCTTCCACGTGAAGGGCGGCTACCCCGCCAGGAAGGGCAGACCGGAGATCAGGGAACAGTCAGAACCTGGGACGTGGCTGCCGCGGGAAGGCAAGTGGTTGAGCGGTGTTGGCAGGGTTGGGGGTGGGGACCCTCCAGCCGCACGGGGAGCCCATCTTTTCCCGCAGGCCCTAACAATCCCTGTGCCTGGGGGCACCCTCCAGCTCCTGCGTGGGGAGAGCCAGCGCCCTGCGCGTTCCGGGGCCCCTCACCTCCACCTGCAGCCATCCCGCGGGCTCCTGGGCTACATCGCAAAGAGGCACAAGGCTGCGGGCGGCCCACTCCTGCGGCCGAACCCCTGCGGCCCTCGGGCCTTCAACACTGTGGCAGATGAGGCGAGAACCAAAAACACCGCCGTGGAGTGATTTCCCGTTTCCCTTCCTCTCCCTTCCTCCCTCACAGACTTTAATTAAGGGTTTACTTGCAGGAGACCCAGCTCTATTTAACTAAATCCTTGGACCCCTTTTATATTGTCTTATATCTCGTTTCATGCTAGGGCCCCAGTAAAAAGTTAATTATAACTTCCAAATACTCCATTACCAGGCCCCCATCTTCCTCCCCTGCCTGATTCTGCTAAGGGTAGCGCCACTTAATTAACTGGCACATCTTATGCTTGTCAGACGTCTCCACGCTTTATTCAACCAACACCCGCCCAGCAGCCCTCAGGGCCAGCGGGGGCGGGGCTCTGAGGACCCTCGCTGACCGGGGCACTATCTCCACCCTCTAGGGGTTCACAGGATCCGGCAGGGGGACGGCGACTATCTCCACCCTCTAGGGGTTCACAGGATCCGGCAGGGGGACGGCGAGCCTGGCTGGCCGGCCCGCCTGGGGGCCCACGGTGGCTCAGCAGGTAATATAAGCAGGTGAAGGGGGCAGGCAGACAGTAGCAAGGTCAGAATACCAGTGACAGCTGATACCGGCCTCAGAGGGAAGGGAGAGGGCACGCTGGAGGGATGCACGCAGGTTTGGGACGGAACGAGTCTGAAATTCTGGTGGACAGCCAGGAGGAAGTGTCTTCTGAGAAGAGTGAACAATACACCAGCTGGATCTCAAAGGGAAAGCTAAGTGTGGAAAGACGGGGCGGGTGTCTGGGCAGCAGCAGGAGCTGGGGGCCTGAGTGACTGTCATCTGGAAAGAACCAAGGCTTCAGCGGGCAGGGGCAAAGCAAGGAACAAAAGGAGACGGGCATGGGGCGGTGCGGAGAGGACGGTGGGGTGGAGACTGCTGCGGGAGAACCCAAGTTAGATGGGCGGTGTCCAGCCCGGGGCGGTGGGGGCAGGGGGGAGGGTGGAGAAGCCGGGAGGGAGGGGAGGGGAGGGGAGGGGAGGGGAGGGGAGGGAACAACTGGCCTGTGGCCTCCGGGGCCCATGCAGGCGTCTGAGGCCACCAAAGCTAGGGGGTGGGAGTGAGGGCTGCAGAGGCCAGGGCTGAGGAAGCCAGCCTGGCACCTGCTGGTCACAGAGAGCGAGCCTGGTGACCCTATGTGAATCAGTCCTTCAAGGCACGGCCGCCAGTGGAAGCCGGCAGCCTGGTGCTCACACCCGGGGCGGGATGCGGGTGGTGTCGAGACCCCGGGTCAGCGGCAGCCTCGGCAGCCAGCATCTTGGGAGGTGGGTGCTGCTGGGGCTCAGCGTCTCCTCCTGCTCTCGGCACCCCTGGCCTCCAAGGGGGACCCCAGACAGCCACCTGAAATACCAGACCCTCCTTGGTTGGGTCCAGATCCCTGCTGGCCTCAGCTCCTGGCCTCATCGTGCAGACCCCAACTCGGCCTCCACCCCTCGGTCTTCTCAGACCCACCCCAAGTTCCAAGTTGCAACAGCCACAGCTCACACCCTCCTGCAGACCGCCCGGCCCTCCCCAGAGCCCCCACTTACGGCTGCTCCCACCCAACGACAGTCAGCTGTGCACGGCCCTGCTGGGGACACAGTGACCGGCTCGCAGCACATCAGTGTGCCGCCCACTCGTCCATCCCGAGCCCACAGCCTCTGGCCGCCCCCTACCCCCACCCCGGGCCAAGTGCTGCCTGGTGCTGGGAATGAGGCTCAGCCCTGCCCTCCAGGCGCTGATGGCCTAGGTGGGAAACAGGGGCATGAAGCCACAGATAATGCCCTGCCACCACCAGGATCTGAACGGGGAGCTCTGGGTGCAGAGGGGAGAGAGGCCAACGCTGCCCTACTGGGCGGGGCAGGCTTCACGCGCAGCGACTGGAGGGCGGGCAGGACTCTGCACGACAGGAGGAAGAACATTCCCCACTGCGGGGAGAGCAGGAGCCAAGGCCAAGAGTGGGGACGGAGGAGCACAGCGTCAGCTGGTTCGGGTGACACTGAGGTCATTAGCTATGGAAAAACAAGGAGCTTCCAGCACATTCCTTTCCATTTTCAGCAAGTTTTGCTGTTCCTTTCACCCTTTCTAGCTGAAAAGCCTGTCCTTAGTGATCTTTGAGCTGTTCCCGGAACATTTACAAACCAAGCTGGCATTTCTACTTCATGAATATATTTGGGATATTAATGGGCAACGGGAAAGGTATTAACGGTCTTCTCAGGAGAACCCTGTCGCCCCCAAACCTGCCCCCTCCAACAGACAGACCCAGACAGAACCCTGCAAATGGGCAAAACACGGTCACCACTCACAGCCAAGCCCAGAGCAGTGCACCCGCCAGCAAATTAGAGTCAGCTTGAATTTAGCCACACACACCGCAGTTAGGTGTCCAATCTTGACTTGCAAAGAAGGTCTTTATTAATTTCTTAAATCCCCTCTTGACTGCCTGGAGGTGACCCCTAGAATATGATTTTAAATGCTTTCTGTGAAATCAATGAACGGGGAAGAAGCAGGCTACTGTAGATTTCAAATCCATAACTTTCTTATCCAAGGAGAAGAGCCTGGCCCTTCCAGGGATGGGGAGTGAGGGGGAAGCCCTGCTGTCCTAGGGAAGGGCTCCAGGTGGCATTCTGAGTAGATGGATGACACCAGGCCTGACCTAAGGCCAGGGCTGCCCTCACCGCCATCTTGGGACACGTTCTGCACCAGATACCAGAGAGGCTAAGATTTCTTTAAAAACGATAAGATTTTTACTGTTGCCTTTATATGATGCACATGCTCCGTACAGAAAATCCAGGTAGAGGAGAGAGAAAACCATAAAGAAGAAAATACGCCATGACCCACCACCCAGACATCAATTCTGGAACATTCCAGAGACTTTGGTCTCACTCTAACTCCGTAATTCAGGCCTTTGAATACCTTTTTAAAGGTCACTCCCCTACACATACCTCCCCCAAATCCCCTTTGCACTTGGAACCAACCCCCAAGTCCCATCCTTGGCCCACAGGCCTGCAAACAGGAGCCCCCCGCCCCCCGCTCCTCAGATGCACCGTGTCCCCATCACCAGAAGGCAAGCATGCCCTGTCCCTCCCACCGCACTGTCACCCCGGTGCCTGGGACACACATGGCACGTGGGAGGTTCCCAGTGAGACAGACCAAATGGATGAATGAGTACTTCCTTCCAGTCTTTTCTCCGTGTGTGTGTGTGTGTGTGTAACTGCAGACATAGCTAAGATCATACATCAACACTTCTCAGAAACTGCACACACTTTTGCCCACACATTGTTCTACCAATTCTCCTGCTACTCACCCCCATGGCTCAGATCAGATGTTCCCCTCTCCTGGGGGACCCGCCCATGACGCCTACCTCTACCCCAAGGGGAGACCTGATCTGGCAAACGCCAGTTTGGGGTGGGGGTGGGGGGCGACAATGTCACATACACAACACTTCACAGAAGCCGATCATTCCTCTATCCTAATGGAGCCTCAAAACAACCTGCTTCCAAAGAGGTAGGCAGGGCAAGGGGAGCCTGACCGCCTGCCTCTAAAAGGAGGCCGCTGAAGCCCAGACAGGTCTCGTGGCTGCTGTAATTACCCGGGCAGGAAGCAGATCCAAGATGGCAAAGCGCACACGTTTACGTTGAATCAGAGAGGTTTCACCGTAAGAAGAACAAGAAAGGAGATAACGGCTGAGGAGGAGCTCAGCTCCAGAACCCAACTGCCTGGGTTCGAATCCAAGTAGCTCTGCCACACGCCATCCACGTGGCCTTGGGCAAGTCACGTCACGGTGGTGGGTCTCGGCTTTCTCCTCTGTAAAATGGGGGTGACAACGGCTCCTGCCTCAGTCTGTCGCCAGGAGGATGAAAGGATTTGATAAGACACACCAAGTGCAGAGAATAGTGCCCCGCACGCATCAACACTCACTAACCGCTAGGCGTCTGTGAGAGCGCACCTGTCCTGACCATGCACTTGGGCCTAATGAGCCCCCAGGCCAGCTCTCAGCCACGGTCGCCACCTCCCGGGGCCCCGAACTGCCAGCCCACAGAGGCGGAGTCTCACTTCTCACTTTGGGCGACAGGCAGGCTCCCTAAAAGCCCACTGCAGGTAGACCTCTAGGAGCCTGCTCCTATATACGTGCTCACTCACGCGCAAATTCCCTGCTGCTCAGTCAAATAGGGGGAGGGGCTCCTCATTCTGGAGTCTGGAGTCTGGAGCCCCCCCCCCCCCGACCCCACCCTATCCCACTTGAATGACCGGCACTGACATCGGCAAACACTTCGAGGCAGCAAAGGGGAGACGCCTGGGGGACCCCCTGTGTAAGCTCATCCTTCCACCTGCAACAACCCAGGCAGATAAATCGATCCAGCTCCGGGTCACATGAAGACCCTGCCACGCCCCCCCCCCCCCCCCCCCCCCAATTCCCACAGCACGTTGTTCTGACTTCTGTGAAAAGGCAGCTAGAACCATCTTTCTAAAATGGCCGGCTCGCCATGCTGGCCCCCTGGGGCCCCCAATTCCCCTCACGTTCAGAGTCGCGGCCAGCCCAGCCCTCCTTCCGGGGCCCTCACCCTCAACGCCCCAAACCCCCTCACCCCGGCCACAGCACCCGGCCACTCCTCTCCAGTGCCCACCAGCACGCCTGACCCCAGCTGCCCCTTCCCTGCACCGACTCGCAACTGCTAAGTCAAGGCCTGGCCCGGAGTCAGCTTCCCCAGGAAGCCTCCCCTGCCGGCAGAAGGCCATCGTCGGCCCTGACCTGTGCTCCCGGAGCACGTGGCACCATCCCAGCTGCACGGGCGGCCGTTTGCCTCACTCATCCCCTCCGCAGTGACGGGACCTCGTCGGAATCAGTCCCCACCCTTGAGACCCTCGGGCTAACTCTCCTTCTAATTGGGACGAAAACAGCACCGGTCCTCAAATTCACCTGGTTCCCAAAAGTTAGGTAGGCAGTGACGGAGAGGAGTCTGGCCCACAGCGGGAGCCTGGCACCTGCCTGGGACACAGGCTTGGCTCAGCCTCACATCTTTGGAGACCCGCAGCCGTTGGGGGGTGGGGGACGGGAAGCCGGCAGGGACCCCACCCTAGGGGGGGCAGCCCGGGGCCAGGAGGCAGCACGCGACAAGGCAAGGAGCCGTGAGATAGACCCGCCCTGCGGGAGCCCTCTCCCACCTCGGCCTCCACACATTCCAGCCCAAACGGGGCGCTTGACCAGAATCTCCCGTTTGAAAAATCAATATTTAAAGCTCCAAGCCTGCCAAGCGGAGGGAAGGCCTTGCTTGTAAATATTTGTCTCGACTGGCAAAGCTGGGCCTCTCGCTCCTGCGGCTCCCCCCGCCTCGCTCCTGGCCCTCTGCTCACGGAGCTCCCAGCCAAGTGCGCGGTGGGGGGGAGGGGGTGCTCTGGGGGGAGTGGGGACCGTCTGGCGGCCGAGCAGCGCTGGGCACGGAGGTGGGACTGCTCTGCACCCACACCTCCCAGCCAGCGCACTGGCACGCTGGGCCGCCCAGGGGCCGTCCATCTGTCCCCCAGGCCACGGCAGAGACAGCTCGCTGTGCGGTTTCTCTAGATTCCGGGCAGGTTGTTTTTCCCAGGAGGCACTCCACATTTATGTTTTTTGTTTGTTTGTTTGTTTGGGAAGAAAGCAAAAAGCTGAAGACAAACCCCGGGGGGCACGCTTATAAATCATCGTCCACCATCGCCCATCGAGCTCCACTCCTTCTCCCAACGGCTGCCCCCGGGGAGGAGTCCGCACGGGTCCCCTGCCTGGGGGTCCCCTCACTGGGGAAGCCTTCACGCCGGTGGTGGTGGCTGAGCCGGTACAGACCAGCTGGGTGCCTGCCGCTCCTAGAGACTGATTCATTCATTCGCCCACTATGCCTTCATTCATTCACCAATTATTTATTGAGCACCTACCTGTCTCAGGAGCCAGGGGCTACACATGCAAATGGACATAAACAAACCTTGACAAAATCCCTTCTGGAGGGCGTCTCCCAGGCCAAAAGAATCGCACAAACTAAGTCACAGCGGGAGGCAAAAGCTGGGGTGCGAGACATCGAGGCGTGGCCGACAGCGGGCAGTCAGGGAAGGCTGCCCAGGGGAGGTGGGCAGGCAAAGCGAGGCCAGAGAGGGGGGCCCCCGGCAGCGCAGGAAGGCCACCTCCGGCCCGGCACCTACCGAGCCACTCGTTGAACTTCTTCACCTCGCTCGGGAGCCCCAGCTCCGTGAAGTCCCCGGCGTGGATGAGCACGTCGCCGTAAGGCATCTGGATGGGGTCCGTCCTCGAGTGGGTGTCAGACACACAGACAAAGCGGGTGTAGCCGGGCGGCTTGGGGGCATCGTGAGGCACGGGGTCCACCCTGCGGGGAGAGAAGACACTGCAGGCGGTGCGTGACCAGCACGAGGCCCGGGCACAGCTCACGGCCCCGCCAGCCACGGACACAGACGGCGCACCCGGACTTCCCAGTGGGCCCTCGGGGCTCCGAGTCCCGACTTTCCCGCTCGCTGGCTGAGCAAAACGTGTGTCCCCCTGAGCCTCAGTTTCCCCTCAGTAACATGGGGCCCTCAGGGGCTAAAGGAGGTAACTATCGAGTGGAGAGCACCTGTGGGCGCGGTGCGATTACAACGGCTTACCTGCTGTTTGGCTACTGCGGCCCTTTCCATCATCGACCCTGTTTAGATGAGTTTTTCCCCTACTCGCTCCCCTCCCGTGAGGTTTTTAACCCCACAGATAACTGTTCGTGTATGTATGCATATCTGGGCTTTCTAAGAAGAATAAGCTTTCTTCACCCCCTAAAAATGAGTTTCACCCCCCTCCGGAGATACCATCAGCCCCATCGAGAATGTAAGTTCTACGGCCTCTGGTCCGAGTGAAAGAACCAGCCCCAGGCACCGTGCGGGGGGCACGCAGCATCCAGGGAAAGATGTGTGCAAAAGCAGGGGTGGGGGGATCTCACAGGAGCGCGGGAAATCAAAGCACGAAAGATAGGCAGCAAGTTTTCAAAACCGTGAGATGGTCTCATCATTTTTGAAACAAGGGCTTTCCAGGGTTGTGCGGGCAAAGGGTCCCCGAATCAGACCGGGCTTCAGGTCCCAGCTCCGCCATTTCTCACTGACGTGTGACCTTCAGCAAAACACGTGGCCTGGTTCCGCTCGCCTGTAACGTGGAGCCACCTCACGAAGCAAAAACCACCGGGAAATTAAAAAGAGCTGCAGAAAGGTAAGTTCTTGCTCCGCGAAGCCCATCACAGCCCTCTGGTTTCGAGGACGACAGTGCTGAGTTAAGTGGCCCCGCGTGTCCCAGGGAACAAAGGGAGACCGTGGCTCCCAGTCCGGTGCTCCCCAAACCACGCTCAGCCTCCTCAGCTGAGTGATTCTGCCAGGCTCAGAACTCTTAAAAACAACGCAATGACATTTCAACGAGCGGCTCTCTCCAAATGAGTATGCCGCTCGAGGAGTTGTGTTTAAATCTAATTATGCGGCAAACCAAAAGCGGTACCGTATCAGTTACATAAATACTTTTAAAGACATCTTTCTAATTATCCTTTTTTTTTTTTTTCAGACAATATACTTCGAAGAAATTTAATTAACACCTTACGAGAGACGTGGGTTCAGCATGCTAATGTGCGGGGAGCGTTAGCGCGCTCTATCCACCACAGTGGGAGGCACCAAGCCAGCCTCCCCTCGTCCCGGGAGGGAGCACGCTCGGGCCTCTCCGGGGCCGGTCAAGGCGAGTTAGACTCCCGGCAGGTCAGAGTGGGGCATGACCGGGGAGAAGAGGAAAACCCTCAGAGTCTGATGATGACCAACAAGAAGGCCCCGGCACCCCCCCCCCCCGCCCCGCCTTCCTTCTGCCTCCATCCATTCAGTCAGTCACTCATTCATTCAGCCAAGCGCATTCTGCCCACTCACTGTGGGCCGGCCCCGAGCTCAGTGCCGGGGCCCCGGGGATGAACCGGGCCTAAACCCAGGCCAGGAGACCACAGACTGATGGTGGAGGCAGACTTGGCTAGGCAGTGACAATAAGGCCACCGGCTTTGACTGGGCAACGGAGAAGCTGGGGGCCAGAGAAGGCCCTAACCCAGCAAGGGGCTCCCTAGAAGCTTCCAGGAGGAGGCGGGACCTGAGCTGGTCTGGGAGCTAAAGACTCCCTCCCATCCCTGTGTCCTCAGAGTCCCTGCCCTCCTCCCCTGCCCCCAACCCTTTGACAGACGGTCTGGCAGGCAGCAGGCCTGTGGGTCACCTGTACATCCTGCCTGCCCCCAGCGCAGCCGATTGGACAAGGGGCAGACGGTTGCTACTGGGCTCTTGTCCTGGCACAGGAACACGAGTGAGCCAATCAAATTCCTTCCTTCCACCCTCCCTCCCTCCTTCCTTCCTTCCTCCCCTCCCTCCTTCCTTTTTTCCTTCCTTCTTTCCTTCCTTCTTTCCTTCCTTCCCTCCTTCCTTTTTTCCTTCCTTCTTTCCTTCCTTCCTTCTTTCCTTCCCTCTTCTCTTCCTTCCTTCCTTCCCTCCTTCCTTTTTTCCTTCCTTCTTTCCTTCATTCTTTCCTTCCTTCCTTCCCTCCTTCCTTTTTTCCTTCCTTCCTTCCTTCCTTCCTTCCTTCCTTCCTTCCTTCATTCTTTCCTTCCTTTCTTCCTCCCTTCCCTCCTTCCTTTTTTCCTTTCTTCTTTCCTTCCTTCCTTCCTTCTTTCCTTCCTTCTTTCCTTCCCTCCTTCACCCCTACACATACCGAGGTCATAAGCATGTCAAAGGTGACAGAGGCCAAGTCAAAGAGACAGAGAGGGATGATGAAGGGGGAGAGAGACAGGGAGCGAGAGGCCACCTCCAGAGCCACCTCTGGTCCCAACAACCTCTCCTCCTGTGAACCCTTAGCATGGAGCCTGAGCAGGCCTCAGCCCCGCCCACCATCAGCCAGCCAAAAGCAGGACCAGTTCCGAGGGCTCCAGTCGGGCTGTTGGAGCCTGGGCTCTTTAATTAACTATTCTTATTTCCCTCCACCCCGAGGCTACTGAGCTCAGTGAGGATGCAAACCTAATAATCCCCTGAGGAAAAAATAAAGACTCTTGCTTCTCTGCACTGTCCTCCGGCTATTTAGATTGTAACAAATGCTCAACTTGAAATAACAGCAACAGTAATGACACCGATGCTGGGTGCTCCCCACGGACGGGAGCTCATCCTGTGCTAAGCACGTTACATGCACCCACTGTCTTCGCACCGTGACCGTCTGGGCAGGGTATTATGGGTATGCCCATATTACAGATGAGAAAACTGAGGCTCAGGAAAGGCTTGCCCGGGATCTCAGCTATGCAGGCCGGTAAAGCTGCAATTTGAAGCCAGTCTTTGGTTCCAAAACCCCCACCGGACTGGACTGTTTCTAGACCCAGCTCATTTCATTCAGTCAATCTACGCGCAAATGCTTCCTAAAGGCCTCCTAAAGGCCGGGCATCTGCCAGGCACAAGGGATATACCTGTGGACAGGATACCCCCTGAGGTCACTTCGTGGAGTCCCCAAAAACCCAACCTGGAAGTGTTTGGGAGTGAGGAAAAGAACAAGGAGAGTCAAGATATGGAGAAAGAGAAAGAGAGAGCAGACAAGAAGGTGGGAGAACTTAACAGCATAAGTTGATCCCTAGATCCAGCTGTACCTGAAGCTGGGTCCAAACACGGGCTTTCTTACTAACTAAGTAAGCCAGTAAACTCTTTTATCCTTCAGGCAATTGACACTGAGTTTCTGACACTCGTAATGCAACACCCTGGCTGACACCTGAGTCACAGCAAGACTGTGGAGTCACTGAGGCTGGAAAAGTTAGTCCCATATCCAAGGCCCTGGCTAGTAAGTTACAGAGTAGATTGGCACCTGGGTCTCCACAACAGGGATCTGGGCATCTAACCTGTTGAGGCTAACAAAGCAAAATGGTTATTTTCCAGCGACATTCTGCGGGCCTCAGAGAACAGGGGACGGCCGCGGCTCTCTCTGAGACCTGAAACCTGTTGCCACCTGTCCCCAGCCTAACAAGGGGTGTTCCCACAAGAATCACGGCAGCAGGAAGGGTGCAGAATAGAGAGCACGGCCTCTGGCACCCAGGCCTCGGCCGGCACCCCAATTCGGCCACCTCCTCACCGTGCCCTGGACCCTCCCAGCCCCCAGGCCAGCTCTGGAAGGTGGGAGCCACCCACTCACTCTTGGACAAGGCGGGAGAGCTCAAGGACCCTCGAAGCTGGAAGCCTGGATGTGAGTGCCCCCTGCAGCCGTTCCCTGGGCCCCGGCCCCCTCCTCGGCCTCCCTCTCCCGTCAGCCACCAGCTCCCCGACGTCAGAAGCAGAGGCCATCTCCCCCGTCATCTCTACTTCTGGGGAAATGGGAAGCTCTGAAGGCCAGGGGGCTGGGGCCAGAGGACTCCTCCCTTCAGTGAGGCTCTGACCCCGTCCGGACACGTGACTGGGCAGCAGCCACGGCGGTTCCCAATGGGAGAGTCTGCCAATCCCCTCATTCTACCGTGAGGAAACTGAGGCCCAGAGGAGGGCAATGACTGGTTAGCTTGGTGTCCACTGCCCAGTGCTCTTTTCACGAGGCCCTCGTTCTGAGTCTGCTGCCCTCCCTTTTCCCCTCCCACCTCTCAGCCTTTGCTTTTGCTGGTCCCCCAACCCCAGGGGCTATGCCACTGCCCCCGGGAAGCCCCCGCGATCTCCCCCACTCTTCCGGGGCCATACTCCCTGCCTTATCCTCACTCCCTTTTCTTTCTTCTTTCCATCTCTCTGCTGTGCCAGGCTCGAGGGACCAGCCCCATGCTGGTGGCAGGGACAGGCCCTAGGGCCGGGCGGTAGGGGGTAGGGTCAAGGGAAGGGGAGATCTGGTCTGGGGAGCGGTCAGAGGGCCTTCCCAAGGAAGTGACATCTGGGTGAGATCTGAAGAATGAGTCCGTGTTAGCAGGGCAGAGCATGGAGGAGGCACAAAGGACACCATGTGCAGAGACCCGAGGCGGAAGGAGGCACGGAATGTTCCAGGCTTAGTCCTCTCCTCCTGCCTTGCCCCTTCACGCTCCCCGGGCTCACGGCTGACCGTCACTGTCTCCTGGGGGCCTCTCAGTGCATATGGACGGACTGGGGCCACAGGATCCCTTCTGAAGCCCAAGCCCACGGGAGAGGGAGGTCAGCGCCAGGACCGGGAAGTGTGGCCGGGAGGGGGCCTCCCCAGGCCCGACACACAGCCCCGCTCCCCTGACTCTGCTGTCTTCTTCAAGACATGCCTGGAGGGTCTTTACACAGGATGACTCAAGTCCCCACCAACAGGACTCCTTTTAAAGGCCAGAGAAAAGAGTTGCTATGCCTGGCACCAACCCCCAGGGCACCTCTAGGGCAGACCCCCCAGGATGACCCTGGCCTGGCGGTCAAGTCTTCTCACCGGCCACCGGGCCCAGTGCCCACCCACCCAGCCAGGTCAGAAGGGCTGGTGCCTGGAGGGGCTCTCCCGAGGCCACCGCAGGGTTTCTAGGCCCTCAGAGTGAGGGGTCCTGGGCCTCAGGGCCCCAAACCGGGAGGCCCAGATCCAGACATTCATTACTGAGGCAAAGGCAGCCTCGCCACCACCAGGGTCTCTGGGGGCAATCGCATAAATCACGCAGCTCAATCGGAGGCCATGTTTGGGTTGTCACTGTTGTTATTAAATATAAATTGTGGATTTATTAAATAAGGCCCCCTCGCTCCCTCACCCCGGAGACAAAGCCCAGGGTGGTGATAAATCACGTGTGGGGAAGCGGCATCCATCCTCCCTGTCTCCCCCTCGATGGAAACTCGTCATGGAAATCCAAACAGCCTCCTCCAGCAGCCTGCATGCTTCCCTCGGGCTTGGGGGCTGCGGTCTGAAAGGAGGGGGCGGGACGAAGCAGTCCCCCCGGGTCCCTGCATGGCCCTGGCTTCACCCAGCTTTATGCAAAGCTCTGTTTCAGAGCCGGGCCGGTCTGAGCAGGCAGTGAGGGAGCACTTGACGGGGAGCCCAGGACCGGGGCTCAGCACACGCCCTCCCCGAGGCAGTGCCCGAACCCCCTGAGCCCTGCGGCCAGTGGAAGCCGGGAGCCCCATGTCAGGTGGTGGCAGCTCAGAGCAGGCCAGGGTGAATCCGCTCTGCCTGCTCTAGCTGGGTGACCACAGGAAAGCCAGGAAGCATTTTCCCCACTGCACCTGACACCCTGCCGTGACACGTGCGCTAACTGCCTGCCACCCCGTGGGAAGGTCAGCTCGGCATGGCAGGGGCGCGTCTTTGATCGCTGCTGTATCAAGCACCTGGCCCAGCCCAGTGTGGACTAACGGCACGGAACATTTGCTCCCTGGCCCCGCTCTGGGTGGATCTACCTACTGAATCCTCGGCGTTTTCCAGATGGGGAGACCGAGGCACCCAGAGCCCCCTCACAGGGCAGTGGCAGAGCCAGGGGCTCAGAGCCCGGCAGGCGGGCTCGGGGCGCGCATTTCTAACGGGCCTGCTATGCGCCTGTTCGCAAACATCCTGACCCCGCGGCTGCTCGGGGGTTAAAGGGGGAGATGGCCCCTCTCCCACGTGGTCGCTCACTGCCCTTCCTCAGGATGCAGCCTGGCCTGCAGGGGTCCGCACGGGAAGGCTTCCCCCAGCCCCCAGCCCCCAGCCCCCAGCCCCCAGCCGGGCGTTTTCTGCATTCCTCATGTGTCCCCTTTTCTCGACCCTCTCCCAGCTTGCTGCCCTCGCTCATCTTCCTCGGACCTCAACCTAGAAGTCATCTTCTCCAGAGGGTCCTTCCTCCGCCCCCCGGCCCTCCTCTCCTCCGACCTCCTGTTTCCCTGGCTCTGTCCTGGGGCAGAGGCCTGCCTGGGTGTCTGCTGGGTCCGGGCAGGGGCACTGTAGGTGACAGCACGGTGCCACGTGGAATTAGCTCTGGCACCCGGGGACCCTTCCTCCTTTTTTTTTTTTAATGTTTACTTATTTTGAGAGAGAGAGAGAGCAGAGAAGAGACAGACGGAGAGGGAGGCAGAGAATCCCAAGCAGGCTCTGTGCTGTCAGCACAGAGCCCGACGCGGGGCTCGAACCCACGACAGCCGTGAGATCATGACCCGAACCAAAACCGAGAGGCGGACACTCAACCGATGGAGCCATTGAGGCACCCCATCCTGGGGACCCTTCTAAGTGGGGGCGCACAGGGGGCACTGGCCATGTGAACCCCACCCGCTCTGCCCACATGTTCTTCTTGTGCGTTCCCGCTGGGGCAGGAGTCCAGCCCAGCATCCAGGGACCTCAGGCCGGGTCCCATCCGGCCCGGGAAGACTAACCCCATCGACGAAAGAGAAAACCCGGCCTGGGGAAGGCCCCCCTCCCTGCAGCAGCCCTGCCGGGCCTCCAGGTCCCGGATACTAAGAATGCTGAGACCTTCCTGCCCCAACCTGCCGATCTGGCCCCAAAATGGAAACAGGAGGCCGTCTCCCAAACAGATAAAGTAGGCAGCTACAGACAACACCAGGCCTCAGTCCCTACAGAAATGAGCGTTTTTCCAAGCAAGCACGGAGGGAAGATGGGCTGGAGCCCACCCCAGGCCCGGTGCCCGCCTGCCTCCCTCAGCCCTTCCTCCCGTGACGAAGCTCCCCGCACCCACCCTTCACAGCAGAGGACGGCTCTCGAGGGAACCACAACCCGCCCGCCCCCACCTCCTGGCCTGGGATTGGAAACCCCCCCGGGCTCCTTCTCCAAAGCGGTCCACGTGCCAGATTCTCCAGTCTCCCCAAAGGAACAGCCGCCAGGCCCCCACGGAACCGGGGCTGCCTAGAAATGGTGCTCGCAGCCCTGGAGGAAGTGGGGGATAAACGAGGAGGAGGGTCTCCTAGGAACGCAAGGAGCTAGCCGCCTGGGGCAGAGCAAGGAGTTTATCCGTCTCCTCCCTGGGCCTCCTCTCCTCTCCAGACCTCAGAAAACAATCCAGGGAGGGGAGAGGTTCCCCCCACCGGTCGCGGGGGCTCTCGAGTCTGTGCCCTCGCCTTGGCCTTACTGCTGGGACATCGCTGGCCTTTTCCATCAGCCTCAAGGGGCAGGGAGCGGGACTGGAAAAAGCATCTCTGCTATCTCAGTAGAGGCAAAGGGGTCTGGACGAAAGGGAGGGAGGGAGGGGCAGAGGTGAGGGAAGACAGGCAGCCTAAAACTAGGGTCTGAACCTGCCTGGAGCCTGTAGCAAGCCCCTTCCCGCCCCCCCCCCTCCCCGGCCCCGGGCAGCCGGCCCGCCGAGAGCCTCCACTTACATCTGAACGTGCGGGGGCTGGAAGCGGCCCTGGTTGATGTTGTAGAAGGTGAAGGCCTGGGTCGGGTTGGAGCTGTACTCGTCCACCTCGATGATGAGCCGGCTGTGCTGGTGCCTCCGAGCGGCCATCACGTGGGACTGGGAGAACGCCATGCCCAGGCCGCAGGGCAGCAGGGCCAGGGCCTCGGCCTTCAGGACACCGGGGTCCCACCTAGCGCGCCACATGGGCCTCCGCTGGCCGCCCGGGCATCTCCCGCAGCCACCGCCGCCGCCCGGCCCCGAGCCAGACCTGGGAACAGACTGAGGAGACAGAGCAGAACCGTGCGGCAGTGAATCTGTTTGGGATTTGCTTTATTTAATGTCAGATGAAGATTTAGAAAGAGGAGGGGGGGGGAGAGAAAAAAAAAAAACACAGTCATACAGCTCAAAAACTCATTACAGATCTTTCCAACTCAGCAGTTTGATGAATATACTTTGGTAAAAAGAAAAGGGAAAGGGAGGGAAGAGACCAAAAAAAAAAAAAAAAAAACCCCAAAAAACAAAACCCACAACGCTGGGAACGGATGCATGCGTGGTCCGACATGTTTAAATACTTAAGACTTTTTTTTTTTTTTTTTTCTCTTCGACAAAATCCTCCAGAACCCACAGGGTGACCGTGAGATGGGGCCACACGATGGCTGGTGTTCTGTAACCAGGGAAGGTAAGTTTTACTTTTCGGAGCGGGGGAATCGGGAGGAATCCCCTCCAACCCCACCCCCTCCCCACAGAGCCCCCGAAACACACCGCACCCACACCCCCGCCCCCCTGCAAGCCCGAGCAGGTGCAGAGCACGGGGCGAAAATTCCTTCCTCAACATCAACGTCGCCTGAAGATATCTCTGAGCAGGGCTTGGAGAAGGGATTTTCCCAGACAGATTGCCATACACCAACTCAGCTCAGGAGGTGGCCCGGGGTGGGGGGAGGGAGGGCAGGGGAGGATCTACTTTAAAAACAAAAGTCTTCCCGAATGCCTTGCGAGGATCTCGGGAATTCTGGTGTTCCCTTCAAACCTCGAATCCATACAGAACCGCAGCTTTGCAAAGGCCATCCTCTGGAAAGTGCGGTTTGCACCTGCAGCTACTGGGTTCTAACGTCCTTTTGACTGATTCCGACGTGGAATCCTGGGAACGGGGTTGGGGGGTGGAGGCGGCTGAGTCTCCATCCTACCCGGACCCGCTCACGCACTTCACATAACGGCCAGCGCCTCCTTTCCTGAGACCGGCTAGCGTTCTCGTTCTTTGCCGTGATCATCCTTTTAAACTGTGTAAACAGATAAGGCCTTGAAGATATTCTGTCGTGTCTTGTTTCAACGCGGGGTCATTAAGACCCTCCGAGGATTCCGTGTCCACGGCACCGAACCAAGGGGAAAATGACGTCACTTAAACTGTTCTTGGTCAGTCATATCCCAGTCACGTTAAATGGAGAAAAATCCCCGTGCAAAGCAAAGGGGAGTCACCACCGTCAGAAAACAAATTAGATTAGGAAAATGACAAGAATTAGAGACTGGAGAACATTTTAATTACGTGCAAAGGAGAAATGGATTATTAATTTTTTAAAAATCTCAACAATCATGCCCATACAAGGTGTAATAAACAGCGATATCCTCCTCCTCCTCCCCCCCCCCAAAAGAAACGCATCCTGATTCACAACACACGTCCCTCCCTCTTCTCCACTTGGGGAGGCAAGGAAAAAAATCTGCTTTTCCCTCAGGACAACACTTGCTCCTGTCCTTTGTCCTGCTGATTGTTTCTCTGTGATTCGGTTCTCCCAGCAGATACCTCCGGGCAGGCCTCTGAGGTGGGCAGGCGGGGGTTCCTGGCTGTGGGACTCACAAAATCTCTGTGGGAGCTGGCCCTGGTCCACCTGCGACCCTGGGAGAGGCCTGGGGGCAGCAGATGCCGTGGCCCAGGCCTCCAAGGGCCCAGATCTGGACAGGGGTTTGAGCCCCAGCATTGCACTGACTCACTGTGTGACCTCAGGCTGATGTCTTAACCTCTCTGAGCCTCAGCTTCCTCTTCTGGAAAACCGGTATGACAACAGTAACACCACCTCCCAGGGCAGCTGGGCAGGTTAAACAAATGGGGGTCCTAAGCACAGTGCCTGGCAGGTATGAAGTGCCCAGCCAATACTCCGGGTTACTATGTAATCACTATTCCCTTCAATGTGACGCCTGCCCACGGTGGGCCTGCCGTGAGCAGGTGCCGCCCAGGTACCGGGGCGTCTGTGGCACAAGGTTGTCAAGGGGGAGCCCCAGGAGCCCCGGAGAACCTGAATTTTCTCAAAGCCAAGCCTACCAGATCACACCCCTGCCTGCCACGTCTTTGCATGGCTCCTCCGATGAGGGCCCATGTCCGCAGGCCCTGCACGGCCTGGCCCTGCCCACGCTCCAGCCACGCCGCCCCGTGCCCAGTGGGCTCAGGTGCCCGGAGGCCCTCGGCTACGAGGTGCCGTACTCGTGTTCAGAGCTGCCCCATCCAACGCTTCACAGGCTCGCCGCTGACCTACGAGATGGCCATCCCCACGCCTCCCATCCTACAGAGGAGAGAGGCCTGTCTCCGCGAGGGGAACTCTCTTGCCCAGCTCAGCACAGACAGTGGGCACCACTGAGGGCTAGCTGTTAGCAGCCCCACCCCAGGGCTCTGGCTCCTTCCCCCGGGCCTCTTTGCCTTCCTCTCTGGCTGGCAAAACCTGACTCGCCCGTTACCTCTCGACCAAGCCGGCATCTTCTCAGAGATCGGGGGCCCTCGTTCCAGGGCGCCACGAAGGGCCACACGCCTCCTAGAGGCAGGGCCTGGGTCTCACTCGCTCCGCAACCCCCCCCCCCCCCGCCCCGTACGTCAGCACCAGCCCTCACCAGCTCTGTAGTCCTGAGCCAGCGGCTTAACTTCCAGGAAGCCCAATTTGCTCATCCATGACACGGAGAGAAAAACAGTACCTACCTCATGCAGTCGCGAAGATGAATTGGGGTGACACATGTACACTACTTGTCACAGGACCCGGCACATAATAAGCGCCCAACAAATGTCAGCTATTGTTATGCCATCGTTATTATTGTCACCCCAGGGATGTGTGGCTGGCTGGCTGGCCGGAAGGATGGGTGGAAGGATGGATGGACGCATGGACGGATGGAGGGAACGTTGGGGGGATGAACGGACGGATGGAGGAACAGAGTTCGTGTCTCGCCAGTCTCTTTCCCCAGCGCCCGGCACAGGCCTGGCAGGGACTGAGTGCCAAGAGGCCTCGGCTAAAGGTCGAAGACTCACGGCCCCTCCCCCCCGACCCACCGCACAGCCCTGCAAGGAGGCTGGCCAGGCTGGGCACCACCCTCCGAAAGGCGAGGTCTCGGGCACTTCCGCCCGTCCCCGCCCCGAGGGGCCCGCACCTCCGTGGCCCGCCTTCAGGCCGGCGGCAGGGGGAGGGTGCCTCTGCACCAGGGGACTCGGCCGGAAAAGCGGGTGGCAAGGCATCCCGGGAGGCGCTCTGCAGTGAAACGCTGCGTTTCACATAAAGGGGGTTCGCAACGGGCCCTGCTTGAAGGAATCAGGGAAACTGGGAACGCAGAGCCTTCTTTTAATACCCGTTTAATATTTATGGAGCCACAGCAGCGCGTCAGCCAGCGTGCGGAGAACACAGCCGATCCGCGGAGGGGAGCGTCGTGGCCCAGACAAACGGCTTTTAGCTGGGAAGCGTTTACACCTGGTCCACAAAACAGCACAGCATGTGGGCAGTGCGACGGGGCCGCTGGGACCCCACTGGGTCCCGCTGCGTGGAGCGGGCTTGGGCTTGTGTCCTGACTCTCTCCAGCCAGCAGAGTGACCTTGAGCCACACATACACATCCTGGCCCGGCAGCAGGTGCCTCCTCCGTGCCAGGGAGTGGGAAGAAAACGCACCCAGGAGGAGGAGGGTGGGGTGAATTCATTAATGCATTTACTTATTCAATAAACATTTACCACAGTCATTGTTCCAGGTGCCAGAAAGAGCAAGGAGAAAGCAAACAGGTCACTGCCCTCAAGGAAAGGGCAGGGGGCAATAAAGTAAACACGCAAGATACACACAAGATAATCATGTGCCTGGAAGAAGAACGGAGTGATGTAATAATGAGTAATGGGGAAAAGGGGACTGTTACTTAAACTTGGGTGATCAAGAAAGGCCTGTCTGAGGAGGTGACATCACCTCAAAAGCGAGGGCTGAGAGGGAGCCAGCCACACCCAGACCCGGGGAAAGGCGAGCCCTACGCAATGCAGAAGCAGCAAGTGTAAAGGTCCTGAGGCAGGGGAAGCATCAAGAAATGGTCTCTCTCTTATTGTCTTTGTTCTCGACCACTGGTGTGCTTCTGCAGTGGAGAAGAGCCTGAACTTTGAAGTCAGGGGCAGCGGGTTCAAATTCGGTCTCCGGTGCTGCTTAGCTGGGGGACCCCGGGCAAGTCACTTAATCTCTCTGTGCTTCCACTGCCTCACTAGTCCCCTCGCCGGGTAACAGAGGAGAAGGGAGCCTTGTGCCTGCTTCTCCATAAAGGTCCAATCAGCCCAGTTAGGAGGGTTGAAAATTCTTGAAATTTCTGGGTCGAAAACTTCTTGTTGAAAAAGCGCCTCCAGGGGCGCCTGGGGGGCTCAGTCTGTTAAGCGTCCGACTTCAGCTCAGGTCATGATCTCGCGGTTCGTGGGTTCGAGCCCCGCGTCGGGCTCTGAGCCGACAGCTCGGAGCCCGGAGCCTGCTTCAGATTCTGCGTCTCCCTCTCTCTCTCTGCCCCTCCCCCCATTCATGCTCTGTCTGCGTCTCTCAAAAATAATTTAAAACATTAAAAAGCAAAAAGAAAATGTAAAAAAAGAAAGAAAAAGTGCCTCCATTTCACAGGGCTCCCTTTTTCAGTCCTTCTTTCACAGAGTGATCTGTCTTTCTGTTTCCCTCTCAAAGACACGTACTTGTTGGTCCTCAGATGCCACGAATCAAGTCAAGCCAGGGTTCTTTAAGAGGAACCTGGACATCAGCCGAGGCACGAAGTAGCAAGGAGCTATTAGGCACCAGCTGTATTGCAAGGTCACATGTAGGAAAGAGGCCAGCTCCAGGCCCTGTGCTCTCGGACTGCCCCCACAGCCTTGTCTGGCCTTCTCCTGCTGAACGGTCAAGGCCAGTGCCAAGCCAGCCTCCAGAATGAATATCCTAAAATGCACTTTTGACTAAGCCATTCCCTCCGGCGCACCAAACGTCCTCAGGGGCCATCCTGCTGCTCTGGGCTAAAGCCCCAGGTCCTTAGATGAGCTCAGAAGCCCAGGCTGGGTCCCCGGCCTCCCTCTCACCACTCAGGCCAAGCTCACCACTCCGGGTTTCCCCCAGCACACCGGCAGTCCCGCCTCTGAGCCTTCACACGTGCTGTTCCCTCTGCTGAAAGGCTCTGCACGCTACCCTGCCTCTGTGCACACACACCTGCTTCCCAGACGTGTCCTCGACCTCCCCAGGCTGGGCCAGGCACTGCCACCTGCCACCTACATCTCTCAGCAAAGCCCCCGTCTGAGCTGAATGAGAAGCCAAAGGATAAAA